>NC_053500.1:63683549-63983549 GCF_905171775.1 Rana temporaria | reverse complement strand
AAAGCAGAGTTGGCGCTGGTCCCTTGAGGCTCTATGGAGCCACATACTCCCTAAAACAAGATCCTAGTATAAGGTGCAGTGTACAAATGTAGCTACATAATGTTAGAGGTCCACCGATATGGGTTTTTCTCTGGCCCATGCCGATATTTAGAAATCGGGGCGGCCGATATATGATGGCGATATTTTAGGCCGATTTTTTTATTTTATTTATTTTTTTATTTTTGGCAGGTGGCACTGACAGGTGCCACTGGTTGGCACTGCCTCTTGGCACTTACAGGTGACACTGTCAAGTGGCACTAGTTGGCACTGGCAGGTGGCACTGGATGGCAATAGTTAGCATTGACAGGTGGCACTGGTTGGTACTGATTGGCAGGTGGCATTGGTTGGCACTGGATGGCAATAGTTAGCATTGGCAGATGGCACTGGATGGCATTGGCAGGTGGCGCTGGTTGGTACTGATTTGCACTGGCAGGTCACACTAATTGCCAATAGTTGGCATTGGCAGGTGGCACTGGTTGGTACTGATTGGCACTGGCAGGTCACACTAATTGGCATTGGTTGGCACTTGCAGGTGGCACTAGTTGGCACTGGCAGGTGGCACTTGATGGCAATAGTTAGCATTGGCAGGTGGCACTGGATGGCATTGGCAGGTGGCACTGGTTGGCACTGGCAGGTTGGCACTGGCAGGTCACACTAATTGGCAATAGTTGGCACTGGCAGGTGGCATTGGTTGGCACTGGAAGCTGGCACTAGTTGGCACTGGCAGGTGGTGCTGGATGGCAATAGTTAGCATTGGCAGTTGGTACTGATTGGCAGGTGGCACTTATTGGCACTGGCAGGTCACACTAATTGGCAATAGTTGGCACTGGCAGGTGGCATTTGTTGGCACTGGCAGGTGGCACTAGTCGGCACTGGCAGGTGGCACTGGATGGCAATAGTTAGCACTGGATGGCACTAGTTGGCAGGTGGCACTGGATGGCACTAGTTTGCATTGGCAGGTGGCACGCACTGGATGGCATTAGTTGGCACTGGATGGCATTGGATGGCACTGACAGGTTGGCACTAGCAGGCACTGGTTGGCACTAGCAGATGGCACTAGCAGGTTTCACAGCCGATAATGTAGCTGTGTGAAACTGCTCTCTGCAGCACCATGTGAAACTGTATGGAGAGAGAGGAGCTCAGATTCAGCGTGAGGTGGGTGGGCCCCAGCAGCTATCCAGACAATGAGCGGGCCGTTAATGAAAGGGGCGGGGCCACATACATGTAGCAGTCCGCCCAGATCTCATCCCATTGGTTTGTGTTGGATAGCTGGGTCCCGCCCACCACGTGTCCCGCCCACCCCGACATCAGACCTCGCTAATGACAGCTCCCTTCTCTTTCTTTCACACATGCGACTCTGCTCTGCAGACAGTGTGGAGAAGGGAGGAGGAACACGTTCCACAGATGTCGTCTGCCACAGGTTGTGGGTTGTCCACCTGGCCACGTCGTCTTTCACAGGTTGTGGGTTGTCCACTTGAACGTCGCCTTGCCACGTCGTCTGCCACAAGTTGTGGGTTGGCCACAATGCAATGCAAGCAATTTTTTTTTTTTTTATATATATATTTTTTTATTGTTTTTTTGCCAAAAAAAATGAGATTTCTAATGCAAAAAAATAGGTCACCTTTAAAAATGCTTATAAACGCAAACGTGGCTAAACGCCGGTACCGCATTTTGCGTCTGAAACATGGAAATCTTTTGCGTCTGAACTCATTTTTTTTGCTTTCAGAAAAACGAGGTTAAACGCAACTGCATATAAACTAGGGTTGTCCCGATACCACTTTTTTAGGACCGAGTACAAGTACCGATACTTTTTCAAGTAGTCGCCAATACCGATACTTTTTTTAAATGTGTCCCCAAATGCAGCCATGTCCCCCTCCCTATATGCAGCCATGTCCCTCTAGCCATGTCCCTCACATATGCAGCAATGTCCCTCTAGCCATGTCCCTCACATATGCAGCCATGTCCCTCTAGCCATGTCCCTCACATATGCAGCCATGTCCCTCTAGCCATGTCCCTCACATATGCAGCCATGTCCCTCTAGCCATGTCCCTCACATATGCAGCCATGTCCCTCACATATGCAGCCATGTCCCTCTAGCCATGTCCTTCACATATGCAGCAATGTCCCTCACATATGCAGCAATGTCCCTCTAGCCATGTCCCTCGATGCGGCGGCACGATGCGGCAGGAGCGGCGGGGGGGGAAGTATTCTATTTAGGTATCGGGGGTATTTGCGCGAGTACGAGTACTCCCGCAAATACTCGGTATCGGTCCCGATACTGGTATCGGTATCTGGACAACCCTAATATAAACGGCAATAAATGAGACAGTGTACATGGACACATAGGATAACATTGAATGAGTTCAGGGGCAGTTGAAAAAGTGTCCAACTGCCTCTGAACACGCGTTTAACAGCGTCCCGTGTACATGGGGCTTTAGGGACAGCCAACATCCTTCTATGTAGAGTGGGTTACGACAGGGTTTGACAATATTACTTGGAATCTAGGAGCCAGCTAAAATAGTTAGGAGCCCGAAAACGCGCCCCATCCCGACGAGCTTGCGCGCAGAAGCGCAACACATACGCCCGCATATGTAAACGGTATTCAAACCACACATGTGAGGTATCGCCGCGATCGTTGGAGTGAGAGAAATAATTCTAGCCCTAGACCTCCTCTGTAACTCAAAACATGCAACCTGTAGAATTTTTTAAACGTCGCCTATGGAGATTTTTAGGGCTGCAACTAACGATTATTTTCATAATCGATTAGTTGGCCGATTATTGTTTCGATTAATCGACTAATCGGATAATCTTAACAAAAAGTGTGGTGTACAATTTAATATGTAAATAAAAAAATAAAGGCAATTTATTCTTAAATATCCATACACAGTGGTAATGCCTTCTATTACCTCCACTTTCCCTGGGTTCAGATGCTGATCTTCCCTGCACAGAGTCTTTAAAGTGATATATTTTTTTTTTTTCTTAACAAACTTGTTATAATTACCTGCTCTGTGTAATGGTTTTGCACAGAGCAGCCCAGATCCTCCACTTCTGGGGTCCCTCACTGATGCTTCTGGCTCCTCCTGCCTTTAGAGTGCCTCAATAGCAAGCTGCAAAGTATAGTATAGAGCGCCCGCTATAGCAAGGTAAAAAAAACTTCAGCCTTTAGAACGACTCACTTCTTGCCCAGGACTACATGTCCCATGAGGCATTGCTCCTCACACTTTCACAAATTCTCAGGCACTTAGTGACATGTATGGATGGTGTACTGAGCTGTATGTGTTCTGCACTGTATTTCCTGATATGTAAACAAATAATGCGTACTATATGCAGGCCAACTAATCAACTGGCCGATTAATCGATTATGAACATAGTTGACAACTATTTTCATAATCGATTAGTTTCGGCCCTAGAGATTTTAAAGGGTAAAAGTTTGTCGGCATTCCACGAGCGGACGCAATTTCACTGGTGACATGTTGGGTATCAATTTACTCGCCATAACATTATCTTTCACAATATAAAAAAAATTGGGATAACTTTACTGTTGTCTTATTTTTTTAAATAAAAGTGTTTTTTTTTTTCCCAAAAAAGTGCGCTTCTAAGGCCGCTGCGCAAATACGGCGTGACAGAAAGTTTTGCAACGATCGCCATTTTATTCTCTAGGGCAGTGGTCATCAACCTTGTCCTGCAGGGCCCACTAACAGGCCAGGTTTGCAAGATAACTGAAATACATCACAGCTGATATAATTTGCTACTCAGTGATTGCAGTATTCTAGACTGCATCTCCCCAAGGTAATACATAAAACCTGGCCTGTTAGTGGGCCCTGCAGGACAGGGTTGATGACCACTGCTCTAGGGTGTTAGAATAAAAAATATATATAATGTTTGGGGGTTCTAATTAGAGGGAAGGAGATGGCAGTGAAAAATTACACATTACACATGCTGTTTTACTTGTAATGCCAACGGCCACCACCAGATGTCGCAGGTCACAGAAGGAAGCTTGGCCCTTCGCAAAGCCGCGGCCTCAATTACCGTCCGTCGTGGGCCGCGGTGGGGGCACACTGTACCGCCGTGCTCCCCCGCCGTGTGATCGGCGGGCCCGCGACGGCCGGTAATTGAGGCCGCGGCCTCAATTACCGTCGGGCGCCAGGTCACAATTTCTTGTCGCAATTGCGACCTGGCGGCCCGGATTTTGTCGAGCCCTGGGTAACGAGGCATGGTGTGTGCAATGCAAAGTGGATTGGTGGGCACCAGGCACTTCTTGAATGCAAAGATGTTTTTGTCTCTTTCGTTTTTTGTTTGTTTGTTTGGTTTTTTTGTTTTTTTTTAAATCGGATCCTTTTTTTTATTTTTATATGCAAACATTAAGACAATGCGGACAAATTATACAAACAAACGTAGGCTAAGACACCCAGTATTTTTTTTTTTTTTTTTTTTTTTTTTTTTTTTTTAGTGGCAAGCAAACCCCCCTCTCTTTAACAGAACTGTGGGAGAGAGGGTTGGGGCCAGGACACCCTTAGTAGATGCAGTGTATGAAGTATTAACCACTTCCATACCGCACCTATTCTGGCACTCCTCTCCTACATGTAAAAATCATATATATTTTTTTTTCCTAGAAAATTACTCGGAACCCCCAAAAATGATATGGTTCCTAGGGAATAAAATTATGGTGGCCACAGCAACTTTTTATCTCGCACTGCACTTGTGCAATCATTTTTCAAACGCCTTTTTTTGGGGGGAAAAAAACAGTTAAATGAATTAAAAAAATAACAAAGAGGAGGTCTAGTGCTAGAATTGCTGCTCGCGCTCTAACGCACGCGGCGATATCTTGCATGTGTGGTTTGACCGGCGTTTACATATGTGGATGGGACTTACGTGTGTGTTCGCTTCTGAGCGCGAGCTACTGGGGACAGGGGCGTTTTAGAATTTTTTTTTTTTTACATTTTAATGGTCACTTTAATTCCTACTACAAGGAATGTAAACATCCCTTGTAATAGAATTCTATTGTGACAGGTTCTCTTTATGGAGAGATGCGTGGTCAATAAGACAGCATCCGGGAATCCGGGTGTGGTATTGTGGGCTCTGGCGCTGTGATTGGCCAGAGCCGCAATGACGCCACTCCTGCTCTTGGGAGCCGCCAGTAACGGCACGTCTAATTGAAGCAGCGGCAAGCCGAAGTCATCCGCACGTGCACTAAAGCAATGGCATGACGTGCTGTCGCGTGCGGGAGTGACATCACGGCTCTAGCCAATCACATCGCTGGAGCCCACGATACCGGAAGTGACTTCGGGAGAGATGTCCCCGTCGGAGGGGGAGAACGAGGACCTCTGCCTGTACAGGTTTAGGAGATATCTTGGGTAGCTACAGCTAAGCCTTAATATTGGCTTACCTGTAGCATAAAGTGTTGTATGGGTTTACCACCACTTTAATTGAACAAGCTGAAGCTAGAAGCTAATTGATTGCTATGCACAGCTGCACCAGATCTAGTAAATCTCCCCCAATAGGTCTCTAATGTAGGGATGAATTTTTTCCGCCGCTTGATCATTCTTATGGGCGGCGAAAGGGGACGTCCCCTCCCGCCACCCTCTGGTGCTTCTACCGACTCACCTGTGCAGTCGGTGACAGGTTCCACCAGCCCCGGATAGTGAACATAGAGATTTCCGGCGGACCAGATGGTTGCGGAAGTCTCTATGATCGTCCGGAGGTTGGGCGCAATGTTATGACGTCACGCCCGGCCTCTGCATTCAAAAAAATGAAGCGGTGATGGTGTTTGTGTGTGTGTGTGTGTGTGTGTGTGTGTGTGTGTGTGTTTTTTTTTTTTTTTGCCTTCCCAGCCTAGAGGGGGGATGTGGGGTCTTATTTACCCCATATCTCACTGTAAAGAGGTCCTGTCATGCCATATTCCTATTACAAGGGATGTTTACATTTCTTGTATTAGGAGTAAAAGTGACCAACATTTTTTTTTTTTTAAAGTGTAAAAAAATTAAAGGGGTGGTTCACCCTAAAAACGACTTTTTTTTTATTACACTGGCCCCCCACAGTACAATACGATTAAGGCTATTATTTTTTTTTTTTTTTTATGCTGTACATACCTTTGTACAGCATAGTCACCCGTTGCTTCGGTGTAATAAAAAGTAGTAGTTTTTAGGGTGAACCACCCCTTTAAGTAGAATTAACAATAATACATAATTTTTTTTTCAAGTGCCCCTGTCCCCGTGTGCTTGCATGCAGAAGCGAATGCATACGTAAGACCCTCCCACATAAGGAAATGGTGTTCAAACCACACATGTGAGGTGTCACCACAAACGTTCGAGCGAGAGCAATAATTCTAGCCCTAGACCTCCTCTGTTACTCAAAACATGGAACCAGTAAAAAAGTACTGAAGTTCGGCGCCATTCCACAAGCGTGTGCAATTTTGTTAAATCTTTTTATTGGGTTTTGAAAAATATAATCACATATCAATGCAACAATTCGTATAATCGCATTCAAATACAAAGTCATATTGTACAATGAATGAACATTCAAGTTTTACACATGGGGTAAGGATAATTGTAATGGGATCATAAACAATAAACAATGTGGTTAGTGAAAACGAAATAAAAGGGGAGTGTAGAGTAGGGGGAGGGGAACAATTGGTGCCCTTGTAAAAGATGAGATTAATGAATATAAATGATAAATCCCAGTATACTGTATGTAGATCATTATATCTAAACATCTTAGTTTTTAAGAGATAAAATTATTAGAAAGAAATGGACAAATTAGGCATATAATATTAGCAGTCTATCAAAATGTCAAATTCCCTAGACTTCGTGAATTGCAACCAGCATGCCCATTTTACATAGAACTTTCCGGAGGCGTCAGAAGATTGATGGATTAAATCTTCCATATTTGCTATGTGTTGGACTTTTCGTAGCCAATCAGAAATAGAGGGGGGACACCTACACCTCATCAATGCTGCAAAGCTCTGTATCCCCGCTAAGTGGCGTGTGCAATTTTGAAGCGTGACATGTTGGGTATCTATTTACTCGGCGTAACTTCATCTTTCAGATTATGCAAAAAAATTGGGCTAACTTTACTGTTTTTTTATTTATTTTTTAAACGCATTTGAAGAATTGCTGCGCTAATACTGGTTGAGATAAAAAGTTCCAATGACCGCCATTGTATCCTCTAGGGCAGTGATGGCGAACCTTTGCACCCCAGATGTTTTCGAACTACATTTCCCATGATGCTAATGCACTCTGCAGTGTAGAGCATCATGGGAAATGTAGTTCCAAAACATCTGGGGTGCCAAGGTTCGCCATCACTGCTCTAGGGTCTCTGTTAAAAAAATAAAAAAAACTATAGAATGTTTGGGGGTTCCATGTAATTTTCTAGCGAAAAATTATGATTTTTACATGTAGGAGCGAAGTGTCAGAATTGGCCTGGTTGTCAAGTGGTTATACTCAGTTGTGACATGACGCTACTCTTGTATCAAGACATCACTTGTATATCAAGGCAACATTTATTAAAACATTTTGCTTGTCTTGCAAAACGCTCTCAAACCAAGTTACTCTCAAACCAAGGTTTTACTGTAAATGTTTGCTTTTGGGTTTAATTCCACTTTAAGATAAAAAAAAGATAATGTATCTGGAAAGAATGAGGCATTTGTTGATTGACGAAAGTGATCTTCTGTCTTTCTACAGGCTGATCCCTGTGCGGTGGAGCAGATATAGCGCTGCATACTTGGATCCTGTCACAGATAAGGAGAAGTACCAACGCCCTTTAGAAGAATTAAGTAAAGAAGAAAAGGAAGAATGGAATTTAAAAACTGTCAGTCCAATTAAAGCATGTCCTCCCAATCTGACCAGCTCTCTCTTCTATGACGAAACCGTAAGGTATTTAGTCAAAATTATCAAAAAAGCCACCCAGTGGAAATACTTTTATTTATCGTATATAAACAAGCATGTTTGATTTTTTTTTTTGTGTAAACACAGAGCTCCACGTCCTGTCAGGGAGAGGAGACAGATGCTGTGTCCCTTGTACATAGGGACACAGCATCAGTCACCCCCCTCCACACGCAGTTGGAACACATCCAGGATACACATTTAACCCCTTCCTCGCTCCCCTAGTGTTAACCCCTTCCCTGCCAGTCACATTTATACAGTAATTAATGCATTTTTATAGCACTGATCGCTGTATAAATGTGAATGGTCCCAAAAATGTGTCCGATGTGTCCGCCGCAATATCGCAGTCCTGACAAAAGTCGCAGATCGCCGTATTACTAGTAAAAAAAAGTCAGAATTCTATCCCCTATTTTGTAGTCACTATAACTTTTGCGCAAACCAATCACTATATGCTTATTGCGATTTTTTTTTTTTTTTTTTTTTTTTTTAAATGGGATATTTATTATAGCAAAAAGTTAAAAATATTGTGTGGTTGTTTTTTTTTTTTTTTTTTTCAAAATTGTCGCTCTATTTTTATTTATAGAGCAAAAAATAAAAACCGCAGAGGTGATCAAATACCACCAAAAGAAAGCTCTATTTGTGGGGGAAAAAAGGACGTCAATTTTGTTTGGGAGGCACGTCGCACGACCGTGCAATTTTAATTTAAAGCGTCGCAGTGCTGAAAGCTGAAATTTCGCCTGGGCAGGAAGTGGGTATATGTGCCCCGTAAGCAAGTGGTTAAAGTCTGCTTTGAGGATATAATCATTTTCTCTGTGGAACAAAAATATTTGGTTCGAAATTACTTTAGTTGGGTCAGTCAGCCTTACCAGATCCTGTCTTGTGATTTTTACATGTTCACATTACATAAAAGATTATATATAATTATTGTAAGCAAGGAACTGCATTCATTAACTACTATATAATTCCAGCAAATTCACAAACATGATGATGAAGGGCGGCAACAAGATACTGTCAAGAAACATCATGAACAAGGTAAGTTTTAATTGGTCAATCTTAGATTTACACAAATGGAAAAATACTTTACTGATCTCTGATGTTGGCTTTCCAAGGAAATGTTTGAAGTTTTACCTTTTTATAAAGTTGAAATGCGTAAAGCAGAACTCCAGGCATCAATGACTCGCCTGAGGTGAATGGTTCACAGAACACAACATCGGGGTGTGGAATTAAAAACTTGTTCAAGGGACTAAATCGGGGGGCCCAATTTTTTTTTTTTTTTTTTTTAACCAAAACCGTATTTAAAGCGGAGGTTCACCCAAAAATCAACTTTCTGCCATTAGATCCAGCATACTGCTGACATCTGCAGTATGCTGTGTTTTATTTAATTTTTTTGTACTTATCGTTTTATCAGCCGTTGTTATCCGGCTCCGAGCGGGGATTCCTTCCGGGTATAGGCGTTCCTAAGCCAAGCGGAGGTGATTGATGGGCTGCTAAAGCGCGTCACGCCTTCCGAAAATACCCGAAGTGACACTCGAGTGTTTACGGCGCCTGCGCAGTCAGCTCTACACAGCAGGCGCCGCAAACACCGAGTGTCACCTTGGGTATTTTCGGAAGGCGTGACGCGCTTTAGCAGCCTGTCAATCAAATCCGCTTGGCTTAGGAACGCCTATTCCCCACAGAAATCCCCGCTCGGAGCCGGATAACAACGGCTGATAAAACGATAAGTACAAAAAAAAAAAAAAACGGCATACTGCAGATGTCAGCAGTATGCTGGATCTAATGACAGAAAGTTTATTTTTGGGTGAACCTCTGCTTTAAATCCTAGGTACTTTTAGAAATGTCTGGGACTTAAGAAAAACAAAAGGGGATTTATGGCAACTTAAACGTTTTAACATTGCGCTATTTATCTCCTACTCACCTCTCTGCCGGTCTTCAGCACCGTACCCGGGAAATAGCAGGGAGGGGCGAGACCACGCAGTATAAAGAGCATCAATTGGGTGCTCGTCAGGAAAGGGGACTGTCAGGCTCTCAACACTCAGCAGAAGCACATCTGCTGAGCATGTAAATGAGGCACTGGCCCCAATGAGAAGAAAAAATTAAGTTATTCCTTCAGGTTATCCTCACACAGCACTTGGGTGCTCAGTACAAGGGCATGCTGAGCAGCCACTGGCACTTTACCAGTGTGTGTGGAAGCAGCTTGTGAAAGTGAAAATTAGGCCTGGTTCACATCTATGCATCTCTAAGAGCCGTGTTTGCACGGGTACAGCAGCCCGTTCATTTGAATGGGCTGCTGTGCCAAGGTTTTTATGCAGGAAAAAAGACCCAATTTTTAACAACTTTTCCCCTGGGTGGACATCCTGGGGTTTGTGGTTGTACCAGCTACAGGCATCATCCCAGTATCAAAATACAAGCAGCAGAAATGTCCACTTCCACGCATTTCCCAAGCTCTCCGGTCCCATCTGAGAGCCCAGGACCTCTCCTGTACGTGCCATTCTGTGGACGTAAATAGGCGTGCGGCGGGCGTTAAGTGGTTAATGTGAGTAAACTATTTTTTATCCAACAGAGTTTAAGACATAGGGCCAGATCCACGTACCTCGGCGCATCTCTAAGCCTGGCGTAGCGTATCTCAGATACACTACGCCGCCGTAACTTACAGTGTATTTTCCGTATCCACAAAGAATTTGCGCCGTAAGTTACGGCGGCGTAAGGGCGCACAATTCAAATGGATAAGATGTGGGCGTGTTTTATGTTAATGCAACTTGACCCCATGTAAATGACTTTTTTTTTTTTAACGGCGCATGCGCCGTCCGTGGGGGTATCCCAGTGCGCATGCTCTAAATCACGTCGCAAATAGTCAATGCTTTCGACGTGAACTTAATTTACGCAAAGCCCTATTCGTGAACGTTTTACGCAAACGACGTGCACGACGGAAAATTCTACGCTGGCCCGACGTCCATACTTAACATTGCGTACGCCTCCTAGAGCAGGGGTAACGTTGCGCCGAAAAAAGCCTTACGTAAACGACCTAAAAAAATGCGCCGTGCGGACGTACGTTTGTGGATTGGCGTATCTAGCTCATTTGCATACTCGACGCGGAAATCAACGGAAGCGCCACCTAGCGGCCAGCATAAATATGCACCTTAGATCCGACGGCGTACTAAGACGTACGTCAGTCGGATCTAGCCCAGCTTCAGGCGTATCTTGTTTTGTGGATACAAAACAAAGATACGCCGGAGCGTCCTAGAAGTTACGCGGCGTATCAATAGATACGCAGACGTAACTGCTTTGTGGATCTGGGCCATAATGTTTTGCCTGGAGTTCTACATTAACCACTTGCTTACTGGCCACTTTCACCCCCTTCCTGCCCAGGCCAATTTTCATCTTTCAGCACTGTCGCACTTTGAATGACAATTGTGTGGTCTTGCAACACTGTCCACGTTTGGAAAGGGTTGTGTGCATCTTTGGCTTTGTTTCAGGTGCAAATTCAAGCAGATATTGAAACCTGAATCAGTCAACAGGGACGCACTGGACCCCCTGCCGCATCCTTAATGTGCACAGATCAGGTGACATTGGTGGGCACTGATTTAAAGCACTTGTGAGCAAATATTGGGGCCAATGTCCCTTTAACAGAAGTCTGTTATCTGCTTTCTTTTCTCCTCATGCTTTCAGCGTGAGAAAAAAAAAAGCCGATAACCGGCCTCTGATTAAATCATATAATCAGCTGTCATTGGCTGACAGCTGTTTATGTGGTAAAGGGCCGTGTGATTGGCTATTGCGTGGGCAGGAACAGGTTAAAAGGAATTTCTTAATGAGTCACTGACTCCAAACAATCATGCAGGATTGGACTTTTCATTTTTACTTCTCATTTTTTTAATGGCTGCGTGGTTTTAAAAATTTTCGGCAATGCTTGGAAATGCAGTTTCCGAGCCTTTCTGACGTTTGTCAAGGTCAACCGACGTGTCCTCAGGCCTTTCCGGATGTTTCTGAGGCTCTCCGGCGCCCCCCACCTCTGGCCACATGCGGTATTGCATCCCATTGAAGTCAATGAGGAACAAATTTTCGTTTCCCTTGACTGTCAATGGGGAAACTCGCTTTAATATGCGAGTTCTTTGGATTATGAGCATTCTCCTGGAACGGATTATGCTCATAATCCGAGGTTCAGCTGTACATTTTGACTTTATATACAAGCAATGTCTTAATCTACAAATGGCATGTCACAACTGAGTATAAAAGAGAAGATTGGTGCCTCTAAGTGTAGCAATATGGTTACATTTATTGAAGATACAACATTTAGCAACTCACATGGTTGATGATTAAAACAGACAAATCTAAGTATGCAAGCATCCGGGGGGAGGAGATGTCCACATAGACTGTCGTCCTCACCGCTATCATCATCATCATCCCTTCCAGGCTGCGCACCTCGCTTTCAGGTCGCTTTACTGCAGGGTAGTCTTCCTGCTCATGATTGCAGACTGACAGCGGTGAGAGCCTGTGGTGCAGGGGATGGTCTACATGGACAGCTTTACCCCGGATGCCTTTCATACTTGGATGTGCCTGTTTTTAAACAACCATGTGAGTTGCTAAATGTTGTACCTTCATTAAATGTAACCATATTGCTACACTTAGAGGCGCCTCTCTTCTCTTTTATACTCTGTAGCTCCTGCTGGATTTTGCTTCTGGAGGCTGCCATTTGTGGATGGACAACCTATCACAAGTGCTTTGGATTACAAGCATGTTTCTGGAACGAATTATGCTAGCAATCCAAGGTTTTTCTCGCACACAAGACAGGGTCTGTAGGTTTGTTAAGATAAATCTGTTTGTAAATTGGAACAGGTACCTTTTTTTCTTTTTTTTCTCGATAACATAGAGAAGGGTTATCACCCCTATAACATTTGTTTTGCTGTCTGTGGCCCTGTTCAGAAGATTGCACCTCACTTTCTGTTCCTGTGACAATTGGATTTTGAACATTTTGGGTTGTTGTAGAAACAAGGATTGGTGATAAAGCGTCAGTGGAGACACCCATTTCCCTTCCTAGGGGTAGATTGCCTCTCACTTCCTGTTGTCTCCTTCCGTTTGTTTGTTAGTTGGATGTTTGTAACCAGGGGACTGTGTATATATATATATATATATATATATATATATATATATATATATATATATATATATATATATATATATATATATATATATATATATATATATATATATATATATATATATATAATATATATATATATATATATATATATATATATATATAGTGTGTGTGTGTGTGTGTCTTCCTTTGAGCCAGCAAGTGGAGATTTGTGTACCTTTTTCTCACATTTTCCAGTTTTCTTATCTCTTGCTCAAAGAAAAAAGTTGTTCAATAGTTTAGGCTGAAAATACAGTTCTAGGAATCATTGGTCGGGTATTAAAAAATTCTGGCTGTTCTGCGGACTTTCCCTGCAGGTTTCTCTTTGGGCCCTGTTCTTAGCTGATTTTGTTTAGGCAACAGACCCGCCGTAATATGTTTGTGTGTTGTGGTTGGCTGCATAGTTGTTGCCCATTTATTTTCAAAGAAACCCAACACAGGTGAAAATGGTTTATATTCTATCATAGAATTTTTGTTTAAGTGTCATGGATCCACATCAGGGGGTATCGCCGAGGTGTCCTGTACTCACTGGGGGGACACTTATCAGTTCTGTTTCACAGCAAGGCAATGCTAAACGGTAGTGAGATTTATGATCTGGCAGCTTCATTAATAAATTCCTGCTCTACTGTTCTAAGGCCCGTACACACGATAGAATCCATCCGCTGAAAAATCCCAGCAGATGGGTTTCAGCAGATCCTATGGTGTGTACACTCCAGCGGATCTGTTTCCGCGGATATTTCTCCCCTGGGATGGATTCCAGCAGATCGGATATTTGCTGACATGCCAAACAAATCCATCTGCTGGAATCCATCCCAACGGATGCATCCGCTGGTCTGTATAGACTCACCGGATCCATCCGTCCGAAGGGATCCCCCGCATGCGTCGTAATGATTCGACGCATGCGTGGAATTCCTTATATGACAGCGTCGCGCACGTCGCCGCGTCATAATCGCGACGGCGCGACACGTCATCGCCAGAGGATTTTGGCGCAGATTTCAATGCGATGGTGAGTACACTCCATCGCATTAAAATCTGCTGAAATCCTCGAGAGGATTTATCCGCGGAAACGGTCCGCTGGACCGTATGCGCGGATAAATCCTCCCGTGTGTATGGGGCCTTAGAGTTGGTTGAAATTTTGTAAATCTCTTGCATACTTCTAGGTCATTTTGGTAATCCCTAAAACCAGTTAAAAAAAAAAATGGTTGCGTTCCCCTTGTCCAGGTTCCAGGACACTGAGCTGAATACACAGTCTTTGACTGGGAACAGTACTTGCTCCAGTGACGATGAGGGGTAAGTGTCCAACAGATGTAGCATCCTGGAAACGGGACGGGGGAGCTGCCATTAGAAGTTTTATTTTTGACTGCCCAGCATTACAGGAGCAGGGTTGCAAATGCACTCAAACTGTTGTGTAGACTCTGACAGCCTGATCTGCATCTATATTTGTTTGATGCATCTCCCTCCACAATCATTGAGAACAAATAAACATCCTTTTCAAGTGTTGGGCATCAATCTCCTTTAATCTAGAGAACAGATTTATTTGTGCTACATAATCAATCCTTCCATGTTGTAAACATGAATATTGTTTTCTTTAGTCCTTAGAGAAAATCAAGAGAACGCAGTTGGAAAAATATTACAAAGCCTCCCCTGAAGAGAGGGAAAGTATTGAGTGCAATCCTTACACCATCTTTCATCAAGCGATGGACAACTGCCAGCCAATCATTGGCCTTACAACCATCTTAAGAGGCGGGAAATCCTATCAGGTATTGGCACCGGTCTTATGACGCACACATTTTATTTGCTCCAAAAAATTGTTCCTAAACACGCATCATTAAACTGTAAAGTAAAGGTTGATCCTGCTGTTCTCAAATCTCCACCTTCTGTTCATGTCCCCAATTCAGTTAGGCTCCATTCACCCCATAGATCGTGAGCCGAATTGCTGCAAATCGCGGCATGCCCTTGTGATCCCCCGTTACTTTCAATTGCACCCAAATCGCGGCACGATTGTCGCCCGACAAATCACGCAAACAGAATTGCGGGGTGCCTGTCGCCCCCAAAAAAGTTTCGGAACTTTTTAGGTGGCAGGAATCCTGCGATTTATTTTTTTTTTTTTTTTTTTTTTTTTTTTTGACAATCACTCCATGATTTGGGTGCCATTGAAAGTAACAGGGGGCTCACAAGGACGTCCCTCGAATTGCGATGATTTTGGAATCGCGGCAATTCGCCACGATCCAGAAATGCCATGTTGTCAATGGAGCCTTAGGGATTTTGAGGCTGAGGTGGCAGCTCTGCACATGCTCGGTTATTAGTGAGATTCTATGCTGAGCATTTCTTCCCTATCACATCTGAGCAGCCCATGTGACTATAGTCACACATGTGGGTGTATACACAGTGGTAAATGACAGCCCACTCCCTCCTCTATGCCCACTAACCAGCTAAACACAATGGGTGTGGGATATTAATGGAGGCTTTACCTCTTTCTTATTCTAAGACACAGGCTTGAGGGGTGTAACACAGCCTGTGACTGGCAGAAATCTGCCCACGCCATGTTCCACAAAATAGATTTAATTTTAAATATACTGTATATTTGTATGGCAATTTAAAACCGTTTATTGATCTTATTTGTCTTGACTCTCCAAAGGCTGTTTTATTGGGGATTATATTGAACATGTGACCAGCAGCAGAGGACTATTAGATCCTCCTATGTTTCCCTGTGGATAGGCTGTGAAAGATCTGGGTCATGTGACAGCTGTATGTATATCCATTAGGAAAATTTTACTTGGGTAGTTTTTTTTTTTTTTTTATATTGGCATTCATTACAGTCACATCATTCACATACAGAAACAAAGGGGACAATGTAAATTAAACTGTGTGTGTGTGTGTGTGTGTGTGTGTTTAGTATCACTTTAACGCAAGGTTTCTGATCCAGGTACCCACACCGCTGACTGACCATAGACGTCGCTTCTTGGCCATGAAGTGGATAATTGCAGCATGCCGAGAGAAGAAGGTTAGGCGGACACGGATGTATGATAAACTTGCTGATCTAATCCTGCAAAGTTCCAGTGGGGAAGGAAGTATTGTCAAGAAAAAACACGAGCTGCATAAAATGGCCGAGTCCAACAGGGCGTATGCTCACTTCCGCTGGTGGTAGAAGTGGCTGCACTCCCCTACCAGTACACAGGGACTGTTCCAGGAGGAGAAGCGGAAATACATGTCTAAATTAGGTAATCTGTACCAGGCCAGAGGATTGCATCTTTTACATGCTGGCAGAGTGCATGTGTGTGCAGCATATTTGCACCTTCTAACAGACATACCCACCACAGCGCCCTCCTCCAGCACTTTAATCCCTCATTTTTGTAGGAGTCGAGCTCCATTTTAATTGCAAGTTACTTTATCAATGCCATTTCTGTTTTTTTCCTGTCCTTTCAGCCAAGGTAAAAACCTTACTAGGTGCACAAAATGTGAGTCGGGATATTTCCAGCCTGCAGATGCTTACTGTAAATATGTTTTCTAATGTTTTTTTTTCTGCAGAATAAATATTCTGTTTAGGCATTCTGTGTAACTATTGATTCTTTACAATGAGACCCTATTTCTGTATTCAGTGGGCCAATCAAAGGGGTTTTGGATTACTCAAAATACACAGATCAGCCATAACATGACCATCCACCAAATATATCTCTGCTATTCTTCCTACACGTGTTGCCCTTAACACGTGTAGGAAGAATATCGGAGATATATTTGTTTAGGAGATGTGTTTGAGTTTTGTGACAATACACCCCCTTCTGTTGCCATCCGCCCCTCACTTGCGCCCATCGTGAACAAGTCAACCCCTTGCAGACTTGCATGAGCATCGGAAGAGTATTCCAATGCTCGGCGGCTTTCGGCTGCACATGCGCAGTACAGGGTGGGCATTTCTCATCCAAACACAGGCTTTCCTTCTCATACTTCATGCTGGTGCCATCTCTTTTGCAGGTTAGTGACACACACACACACACAGCCATCCACGTGACATTAGAAAATGTGATCAGACCAAACCACCTTGTTTTGCTCCGTAGTACAGTTGTGATGGATATGGGGTCAGTATGGACACCCTGACTGGTCTGCTCCGCAGCCCCATACGCAGCATACAGTGATGACCATTTTTCCCTAAATGTCTTTCAGGACAGAATCTGAGAGAGTGGCTCCTCCCACCAGGTAACAAACACCAACTCCACCATTGTTTTAAAAGGAGGCTTCTCCCCACATCTTGTCAGTATTTGTGATTCCTTGGGATATTCTGAGGAGTCAGGGGCTCTTAGGTGCTGTCCTGAGAGACCAGGCTTCCTGCACCCCCGTTACCTTTTTTTTTTTTTCCCAGAGAAGTCCGTTCCTTCTATTTCACATCTCAGGTGGATGGGCTCCTTCTCCCTCTTCTGTGCTTGGGGAGAGCCCATCCTGTGTGAGGCGCCGCTCCTAGGCAACGGCAGGTGTCTTTCTAGGGCTGCCATCTTTTTGGTTTACTTGATCCCTTAGATATGACATTGAAACAAAATAATCAATGTTCCTTACTTTACCTGTCAGTGGTCATAAAGTAATGGCTGATCAATGTATATAGGGGTACTACTAAAGAGACACTTTAACCTTTTCCATTCATGGCAAAGTGACCGTGTCGGTGCAAAAGCCTGTCTGTGAACTCTTGCCAGCAGATTACTTCAGCCCTCGTAGCCACAAAAATAGGATTATGCCATAAAATAATTTTCTCTGCATTCATTGAAAGCCACAGCAGAGATCTTGATCCCTGATCATTGGGTTGTAGCACCTTCAGAAGTAGGAAGCTAGGCAGGAAAACAAAGCGCACTCTCTAGGGCAGTGATGGCGAACCTTTTTGAGCCCGAGTGCCCAAACTGCAACACAAAACCTAATTTTTTTTTGAAGTGCCAACACTGCAATTAAACATGAATACCAAGGTTTTCGTTTAGAAAAATCAACTCGTACACTTGTCCAAACTAATTAACAGCTTTTGTTTTAAAAGAAAAACACAATAACAGAGCTTTCTATTAAACATTTTTTTTTTATTGAAAAAGAATCTCAACAACTGTACTTGTGCATGTATTTTTGGATAAGGATACATTTGCAGATCGCTGGTAAAGATGCCTTTGCTGATCGCTGGTAAGGATGCCTTTGCTAGGCATTTTCAAAGATGGCTTTGCTGGGCATTTCCAAAGATGGCTTTGCTGGGCATTTTCAAAAATGACTTTGCTGGGCATTTCCAAAGATGACTTTGCTGGGCATTTCCAAAGATGACTTTGCTGGGCATTTCCAAAGATGACTTTGCTGGGCATTTCCAAAGATGGCTTTGCTGGGCATTTCCAAAGATGGCTTTGCTGGGCATTTCCAAAGATGGCTTTGCTGGGCATTTCCAAAGATGGCTTTGCTGGGCATTTCCAAAGATGGCTTTGCTGGGCATTTCCAAAGATGGCTTTGCTGGGCATTTCCAAAGATGGCTTTGCTGGGCATTTCCAAAGATGGCTTTGCTGGGCATTTCCAAAGATGGCTTTGCTGGGCATTTCCAAAGATGGCTTTGCTGGGCATTTCCAAAGATGGCTTTGCTGGGCATTTCCAAAGATGGCTTTGCTGGGCATTTCCAAAGATGGCTTTGCTGGGCATTTCCAAAGATGGCTTTGCTGGGCATTTCCAAAGATGGCTTTGCTGGGCATTTCCAAAGATGGCTTTGCTGGGCATTTCCAAAGATGGCTTTGCTGGGCATTTCCAAAGATGCCTTTGCTGGGCATTTCCAAAGATGCCTTTGCTGGGCATTTCCAAAGATGCCTTTGCTGGGCATTTCCAAAGATGCCTTTGCTGGGCATTTCCAAAGATGCCTTTGCTGGGCATTTCCAAAGATGCCTTGGCTGGGCATTGGTAAAGATGCCTTGGTAAGGCATCTTTAAAGATGCCATTGCTGGGCATTTTTAAAGATGCCTTGTCTGGGCATTGGTAAAGATTGGTAAAGATGCCTTGGCTGGGCATTAGATGCCTTGGCTGGGCATTAGATGCCTTGGCTGGGCATTGGTAAAGATGCATTTGCTTACACAAGGGATAGAGATCTACAATGCTGTGATGGGTACAGGCACAGTATACTTTGCATAGCTAAAAGACATTATTGTACATAAGCAGAGGATGAGTCTAATGATCTATTGCTGGGCATTATTAAAGATGCCTTGGCTGGGCATTGGTAAAGATGCCTTAGCTGGGCATTGGTAAAGGTGCCTTAGCTGGGCATTGGTAAAGATGCCATGGCTGGGCATTATTAAAGATGCCTTGGCTGGGCATTTTTAAAGATGCCATTGCTGGGCATTTTTAAAGATGCCTTGGCTGGGCATTGGTAAAGATGCCTTGTCTGGGCATTGGTAAAGATGCCTTGGCTGGGCATTGGTAAAGATGCAATGACAAATTTTTGTTTTTTTCATTTTAGCCCTTTGGATTCTTCTTTTCAATTCTTGTAGATTAGAATCTACAGCAGCTTCCAGACCCAGCAGAGCAGTGGGCATTTTTAAAGATGCCTTGGCTGGGCATTTTTAAAGATGCCTTGGCTGGGCATTTTTAAAGATGCCTTGGCTGGGCATTTTTAAAGATGCCTTGGCTGGGCATTTTTAAAGATGCCTTGGCTGGGCATTTTTAAAGATGCCTTGGCTGGGCATTTTTAAAGATGCCTTGGCTGGGCATTTTTAAAGATGCCTTGGCTGGGCATTGGTAAAGATGCCTTGGCTGGGCATTGGTAAAGATACCTTGGCTGGGCATTGGTAAAGATACCTTGGCTGGGCATTGGTAAAGATACCTTGGCTGGGCATTGGTAAAGATGCCTTGGCTGGGCATTGGTAAAGATGCCTTGGCTGGGCATTGGTAAAGATGCCTTGGCTGGGCATTGGCAAAGGTGCCTTAGCTGGGCATTGGTAAAGATGCCATGGCTGGGCATTGGTAAAGATGCCATGGCTGGGCATTGGTAAAGATGCCTTGTCTGGGCATTGGTAAAGATGCCTTGGCTGGGCATTGGTAAAGATGCAATGACAAATTTTTGTTTTTTTCATTTTAGCCCTTTGGATTCTTCTTTGCAATTTCATCCAAGCAGGCTACAAATCTCTCCAAGACCCGTCCTCTGCTTAGCCACCGTACATTATTGTACATAAGTAAAGTATTATACTGTGCCTGTACCTCATCAAGAAGTGCTTGAAACTGTCGAAAATTAAGAGCACGAGCCATGATGTAATTCACCATTTTTGTGACATCCTTGAGGATATCGTCTAATATTTTGCTGCTTTCCTTGGCACAAAGAGCTTCTTGATGTATAATACAATGAAATTGAATGACTGGGTGCTTTGCTTCTTTGACAAAAAACTGTATGAAACCAGATGTTACCCCCACCATGGAAGGTGCCCCGTCACTAGTAACTGAAACCACTTTTTCTGGCCTTATGTCTTGTGACACAAAAGCCTCCATCACAGCATTGTAGATATCTATCCCTTGTGTTCTTCCAGGCAAAGACAACAGTTTCATGAGCTCCTCTCTCATGGTGTCACCAACAGCATAACGCAAAATTACTGCTAGCCTTGCATGATTATTTATGTATTTTCTTTCATCCAAGCACATGGAGTAACAGGCTGCCTTTTGTAAGTCAGTGGTGAGCTGCTGACTAACATCACTTGCCATACGCAGGACTCTATCTTTAACAGTATTTCTGCTAAGTGGCATTTCAGAGATTCGTTGCTTAATTTTGTCCTTGTTTGGGAATTCATGAAAAAGGAAATTACTCACAGCCAACATGGCCGTTTTGATAAAATCGCCATCAGAGAGGGGCTTTCCATGTTTTGCTATGCACAGTGAAATTTCAAAGCTGGCATTTGCCAGATAATTTGTTTTAGAAAGATAGTTGCAAAAACTACGATACTGGCAGTGATATCTCTTCAATTTCCCATCAAGAAACTCTTTTCTTTCAGCTACACCAAGTTCGGCAACACTTTTGTGGTTGGTATCAAAATGACGTTTGACACTAGATGTGCGAGATACCACACTTTCACTACACAGAACACATAACGCTTTCCCATTGCGTTCAATCACTCCAAATGACTGTGTCTAGGTCTCTTGGAATGATCTTCCACTATCTGTTTTTAATTTTGCTTTTTTGGATGTACTCATTTTTGGTTGTTCATGTCTACAAAAAACACAAAATGTATAAAATAAGGATGGATGAAGCACCCAATACAAATCTATCCCTACCTACCTATACCAAAAATATTATTGCAACATTTCACAAAAAAGGTAGAACAACTCACGGTTTTGTAGACAGATATACATCGTCCAATATCCTGTGAAACAAGAAGTCGCGCTGTGCCGCTGCTGACACCGCTATGCTGGGTCTGGAAGCTGCTGTAGATTCTGAATTGCAAAGAAGATTCCCAGAGAGAGGGCTGTAATGAAAAAAAAATATGTTTTCATTGTTGTCCATAGGGACACAGGAAACTACCATAGCCCGGGGGCCAGATGTGACCCTTAGCAACTTACGTTTCTGTAATGTAGACAGATATAAGCTCAAATCGTCCAATGTACTGTGAAACAACAAGGCGCGCTGTGTCGCTGCTGACACCGCTCTGCTGGGTCTGGAAGCTGCTGTACATTCTACAAGATTTGCAAAGAAGATTCCCGGAGAGAGGGCTGTAATGAAAAAAAAAATATGTTTTCATTGTTGTCCATAGGGACACAGGAAACTACCATAGCCCGGGGGCCAGATGTGACCCTTAGCAACTTACGTTTTTTTAATGTAGACAGATATAAGCTCAAATCGTCCAATGTCCTGTGAAACAATAAGGCGTGCTGTGCCGCTGCTGACACCGCTCTGCTGGGTCTGGAAGCTGCTGTAGATTCTACAAGAATTGCAAAGAAGAATCCAAAGGGCTAAAATGAAAAAAAAAAAAAGGGGCATTGTTGTCCATAGGCCAGGACACAGGCCCAATAACAGCAATGATGGGGGTAATATGTTTGCAAATGACACCTAGGCCCAATAACAGCAAACATATTACCCCCCTCATTGCTGTTATTGGGCCTGGGTGTCATTTGCAAACATATTACCCCCCTCATTGCAAATGACACCTATGCCCAATAACAGCAATGAGGGAGGTAATATGTTTGCAAATGACACCTATGCCCAATAACAGCAAACATATTACCTCCCTCATTGCTGTTATTGGGCCTAGGTGTCATTTTCAAACATATTACCCCCCCCTCATTGCTGTTATTGGGCCTAGGTGTCATTTGCAAACATATTACCCCCCTCATTGCTGTTTTTGGGCCTAGGTGTCATTTGCAAACATATTACCCCCCCTCATTGCTGTTATTGGGCCTAGGTGTCATTTGAAAACATATTATCCCCCTCATTGCTGTTTTTGGGCCTAGGTGTCATTTGCAAACATATTACCCCCCCCCCTCATTGCTTTTATTGGGCATAGGTGTCATTTGCAAACATATTGCCCCCCTCATTGCTGTTATTGGGCCTAGGTGTCATTTGCAAACATATTACCCCCCTCATTGCTGTTATTGGGCCTAGGTGTCATTTGCAAACATATTACCCCCCTCATTTGCAATGAGGGGGGGTAATATGTTTGCAAAGGACACCTAGACCCAATAACAGCAATGAGGGGGGTAATATGTTTGCAGAACAAAGTTTCCCAAGTCAGTCAGCAACTGTCAGAACACCCACCAGCGATTGCAGGAGATTAGCTAAAGTCATTGTTCAGCAAAATTTTACATTTTAGATTGGGTGATGTTAGCAGGGCAACCCATAATAGACGTCATAAAACGACCCAGGTATCCCATGTCTAAATAGTATTCGAGTAATAAGTATTCTTACTTTTGTCTGCAGCTGAATCAAACTTCAAAACTGCGCAATGAAGAAGAAAGATGGCTTCACGAGTCTTGCAGCTCTTTCCCGCCGCGCGTCTTCTCCTCATGCTCCCAGTCACGCCCAGCAGCACGTCAGGCAGTGGATGATCTGAGAGCTTTCATTGGGTAGCAAGCTAGCACGTGACCTCCGGGCGCTCATTCTAAGTTACGCCCACTCGGACACATCACCGCTAGCACAGGGTAGTGTGGGAAATGTAGTTTCTAGTTGCGGTTTAATTTTTTTTTTCTTTGACATTTCTGCATTGTCATCGCGTGCCCACCAAAACAGCTTGCCGTGCCGGGAGCGGCACGCGTGCCACGCGTTGGCCATCACTGCTCTAGGGTGACCCCTGATGGTGGCCAAATCCCCCTAGTGTGCAACTCCTGAAGGTGATGCTATTACCAAATGGTTCAAAATCCATGCTGTGTCCAATGTTAAAAAGGGAAAATTACCCAGTGCTTCCAGGTGTGGGGGAGCATGCAACAGTGCCCATGTCTTAACAGTTAACGGCTAGACCTGGCTACTGTCAGGACAGGGGGGAGTGTGGTAACTGCTCTCCCTATTGTCCATCACCAGCAAAAACTCCAAGATTTTAACCACTTAAGCCCCGGACCAATATGCTGGCTAAAGACCCAAGGGGTTTTTACAGTTCGGGACTGCGTTGCTTTAACAGACAATTGCGCGGTCGTGCGACGTGGCTCCCAAACAAAATTGGCGTCCTTTTTTCCCCACAAATAGAGCTTTCTTTTGGTGGTATTTGATCACCTCTGCGGTTGTTATTTTTTGCGCTATAAACAAAAATAGAGCGACAATTTTAAAAAAAATGCAATATTTTTTACTTTTTGCTGTAATAAATATCCCCCAAAAACATATATAAAAAAAAAATTTCCTCAGTTTAGGCCGATACGTATTCTTCTACCTATTTTTGGTAAAAAAAAATCGCAATAATCGTTTATCGGTTGGTTTGCGCAAAATTTATAGCGTTTACAAAATAGGGGATAGTTTTTTTGCATTTTTGACTGCGACATTATGGCGGACACTTCGGACAATTTTGACACATTTTTGGGACCATTGTCATTTTCACAGCAAAAAATGCATTTAAATTGCATTCTTTATTGTGAAAATGACAGTTGCAGTTTGGGAGTTAAACACAGGGGGCGCTGTAACATTTGGGGATTACTTTGTGTGTGTTTACTAGTGTAGGGGGGTGTGGCTGTAGGACTGACATCATCGATCGAGTCTTCCCTATAAAAGGGATCACTCGATCGATGCGCCGCCACAGTGAAGCACGGGGAAGCCGTGTTTACACACTGCTCTCCCCGTTCTTCAGCTCCGGGGAGCGATCGCGACGGAGCGGCTAAAAACAAATAGCCGCGCCGTCGTCCCGGATCGCTCCCCGAGCGGACCCGACCTCCGCATGTACCGGGGGGGGGGGTCCCGATCGGACCCCCCACCCACGTCAAGCAGAGGACGTACAGGTACGTGCTTGTGCCTTTCTGCTGACGTATATGTACTTGAGGAGGTCGGGAAGTGGTTAAGTGGAGGTTCAGCATAATTCGGACATGTACAGTATCCCTGTATTTACTTATTTATTTTCGCCGTACATACCGATTTATTGTCAAATACCCCCCGGCTTCCGGGTTCTGATTCCCGCGGGACTAGGCATTTCTATTCAGAGGTAGATGATTGACGGGAAGTTTTTCACCAGACAAGGCGCATCACCAGTTTTCCGTAAATAGCCGACCTGCTATACCGCGCCTGCGCCCGCCGCGTAGAGCTAACTGCGCAGGCGCCGTATAGAGCCGACTCGCAGGTCGGCTATTTACGGAAAACTGGTGACGCGCCTTGTCTGGTGAAAAACTTCCCGCAATCATCTACCTCTGAGTAGGAACGCCCAGTCCCGTGGGAATCAGAAGCCGGGGGGTTAATGACACAACGGTATGTACGGTGAAAATACTGTACATGTCCGAATTATGCTGGATGTAATGTTATATAATTGTTTTACGGTAAACCGCCACTTTAAGTTCCATCTGCAATGATAAAGTGGCAAGGTAGTGAGTACCAGTTGGTCAGGGGGCCCCTCTACACTTTCTGCAGAATGGGGAAGGTGACATTTGGGGAGGAGGTTTTACTAAACCAAAGCATACAAAATCTGTTGCAGCTCTGTACAGAAACCAGCTTCATGGTTTTATTGTCAAAGCTAAACTGAACAAGCTGAAGTTGATTGGCAGAGTGCACCAATATTTATTATTAAACTTCCCCTATTGTCGCTTTAATGCCCAGTGTACATAGTTACATAGTAGGTGAGGTTGAAAAAAGACAATCAAGTCCAACCTATGTGTGTGATTATATGTCAGTATTACATTGTATACCCCTGTATGTTGTGGGCCTTCAGGTGCTTATCTAATAGTTTTTTTGTTTTTAACTATCGATGCCCCCCATTGCGATCACAGCCTGTGGTGTCCTTGCTGCTCTTGCAGTAAAGAACCCTCCACGTAGTTTAAGGTTAAACCTCCTTTTTTCTTTTAATTTTAATAAATGGCCACGTGTCTTATTCCCTTCTGCGAAAAAGTTTTATCCCTATTGTGGGGTTGTCAGTATAGTATTTGTAAATTGAAAAAGCTTCTCTTCTAAAGAGAGAATAAGTTCAGTGCACGCAACCTTTCCTCATTACTAATATCCTCCAGACCCTTTATTAGTTTTGTTGCCCTTCTTTGTACTCTATCCATTTTCAGCACATCCTTCCTGAGGACTGGTGCTCAGAACTGGACGGCATACTCCAGGTGTGGCCGGACCAGAGTCTTGTAGAGTAGGAGAATTATTGTTTTTTCTCTGGCGTTAATCCCCTTTTTAATGCCAATATTCTGTTTGCTTTGATAGCAGCAGCTTGGCATTGCAGGTCATTGATGAGGCCATCGTCTACTAGGACCCCCAAGTCCTTTTCCATCCTTGTACTCGGGTATTTTTCTTGGGTTAAACTAAGCATGAGCTGACATTGTTTTGGATGGATGTCTTCTCTCCTTGTTTGGGACAAGCTGTATAAACTGTATGTAGCATCAGATGGTTTCTGGCAGCGGTGCAGGGACTTTCTGTCCCATTCCTGGAACAAAATAGAGTTGGGTTGAGTGCTGCTCAGCCCTTCACAGCAAGCCTTATAGTTTTATGCAATAATACAAGGCTTCCCCTACTTGGCTGAGGTGGAGATAGTGATGTCATACGTCCAATTCATTCACAGGAAGCTTTGTATTTGTTCCCTAAAATACAAGGCTTCCTGTAAATGGCTTGGCAGCACTCAGCCTAATTCTGTTTTGCTCTGGGGATGAGAAGTCTCCCCTACTGTATGTAGCTGATGCAGCAATGACAGCAGGTGCACCAAATGGTGAGAGTTTATTTGTGCCAGCTTGGTCTAAAGTGTTTTTAGTGTTTCTCAACCTTTTTCCAGTCAAGGTACCCTTTAAAATGCTGCATGATCTCAGGGCACCCTAATCTAAAAAATGGAATATATCTTTGCACGCTGAGATTTTTCTTCTCCCTCATTCAGTGTACATGACCTGCAGCGGAGGCCCCCTAGAGTTGCCCATTAATTATTTTAGCACCTTGCTTTTACAGTTCATCTGGAAAGTATTCACAGCGCTTCACTTTTTCCACATTTTGTTATGTTATAGCCTTATTCCAAAATGGATTCAATTTTATTATTTTCCTAAAAAAAAAAATCCACAGAAAATACCCCATAATGACAACGTGAAAGAAGTCTATTTGAAATCTTTTCAAATTTAATAAAAAAAAAACTTTCCTGGTCTGATAAAACAGATTGAACTCTATGGCCTGAATGGCAAGCATTCTGTCTAGAGAAAACCCAGGAACTGTTCAATACCATCCCTACAGTGAAGCATGGTGGTGGCAGAATCATGTTGTGAGGATGTTTTTCAGCGGCAGGCACTGGGAGACTAGTCAGGATCAAAGGAAAGATGAATGCAACAATGTACAGAGACATCCTTGATGAAAACCTGCTCCAGAGTGTTCTAGAGCCCATATTGGGGCAAAGGTTTATCTTCCAACAGGACAATGATCCAAAGCGCAAAGGAGTGGCTACGGGACAACTCTGAACATCCTCAAGTGGCCCAGACTTGAAACCGATTGAACATCTCTGGAGAGATCTGAAAATGGCTGTGCACCGATGCTCCCCATCCATGATGGAGCTTCTGGAAAGAATGGGAGAAACTGCCCAAAAACAGGTGTGCCAAGCTTGTAGCATCATACTCCAAAAGATTTGAGGCTGTGATTGGTAGCAAAGGCTGTGAATACATGTTGTTTTTTTTTTATTTATAAATTTGTTAATATTTCAAAGTTCCTTCACATTGTCATTATTATGTAGAAATCTGAGGAAAATAATGAATTTAATCCATTTTGGAATAAGGCTGTAACATAAAATGTCGAAAAAGTGAAGCGATGTGCATACTTTCCGGATGTTCTGTTGTAAGTGTGTGTGTATGTATATACATATTATATATATATATATATATATATATACATACACACACACACACACACACAGAATGTATATATATATATATATATATATATATATATATATATATATATATATACATTGTGTGTGTGTGTGTGTGTATATATATATATATATATATATATATATATATACATTGTGTGTGTGTGTGTGTGTGTGTGTATATATATATATATATATATATATATATATATATATATATATATATATATATATATATATATATATATATATATATATATATATATATATATATATATAGTGTGTGTGTGTGTGTGTACACACACACAAAAAGGCTTCGGCTGCCAATATGCTCCACCAGGTCCCTCCTTTCAGTTGAAGTTCTCACACTCAGGCTATTGAGCTGCCATGTTCAAACTTTTAATACATAAGTCAAGAAAACAAAACGGTGTACATAAAATCTGTATTAAAATTCATAAAAGCACCCTCCTTTGTCTGTACAGTTGGAATTACAAAGGTGCTGCAGAAAAGTTTACAACTTCTAAAAAGGTAAAATATGAAAAGAAATGCTTATAAAACCATATGAATGTCAAATATGCACCATGTATTAAATCCAGATAACCAGGGGATTACTTGATAGTACAACCAATCAGATTTTATCAAATTTAGTGCAATTAAAATTCTTTTTGATTGGTCACTTATGTTTGCTTGCTTAAATAACAGCCCTGTATATCTGTTTCAGATGCCAATCAAGAGCAAACGCCTCTCTAAATAATTCACAATAAATTTACCTTTAATCATTAGCCCCACATAAAAGATAATAGAAATCACTCAAACCCTGGAACCCAGTACCTATACAGAGAACAAACGCCCTTCCTGGTAGTTAGAGGGTTGTAAGAATGCTTTAGCAACACTTCAGTTGGTACATACAGTGCTGGCTGCCTGTGTAGTCTGTAATAACTACACCTGAGAATAGCCATGGGCCTGCTCCCATGCAGTTTCTTATGTCATGTCCCAGTCATCAGTGCATATAATCTCTAAACGCAACTTAATCTCTGTGGCAGGGCAAGTCTTCACCAGCAACAGAGATAGAGATATCTCTATGTGTGTGTAAGAATCTGCATGGTGTTGGCAGGCTATGTGACAGTCTATTATTCAGCATCTAAGGCAGGGGTGTCCAACCCGCAGGCAGCCCAGGGATGCCATGCAAGCACAGCAGTCACGACAGCCACTGTAGGGATACTGGCAATGCTGTGGCGGCGCTGAAGGAGGGTTGCCATTTTTGCAATAGCACCAACAGCAGGAAATGCAGGGGCCCCAGGTAAGTTAAATACTGCATTGCCGGATTTAGGGGGGTGCTGTGGAGGGCTGCGCGCCCTCCCCACCCAGCACATACATAGATTACATTCAAACCGGTGATTAGAGTTGATGTGAATTGCAGCAGCAGTTGCTCCTGTTTCTCTCAGCGGGTAGGGGCGGCTGCTGACCCCATTTACTATAATGACAGTTTGCCGGGGGCCACACCTGTTTGCAACTCTCTGCACAGCCAGTGATCCCTGCTGGATGCACTTTATCTCTCCACACAGCTGCAGGTAAATTGTTGGGTGTGCAGAGAGCCACGAAAAGGTGTGACTGCCGGCAAACTGTCAGTATAGTGAATGGGGCCAGCAGTTGCACCTACCGGCTGAGAGCCACAGGAGGAACCTCTCATGGGGTATCCTTGGTTGTGTATTTTATGTGCGGCCCAAGACAATATCTCTTCTTCCAGTGTGACCCAGGAAGGTCAAAAGTTTGGGACACCCCTGATCTAAGGTCTGATTTTTTTTTTTTTATATATACTTTTAATTAGAGGGGGCCATTAAAACTTTAGCTTCAGAGCCCATTCACACAGGGGCAACACGACTTTGGGAGGCAATTTGGACACGACTTGAGTATGAATCATCAGGCAACTTCAAGTCGCCTCCAGGACAGGAGGCTTTCCAGTGGCCAATCAAACAACAATCAGCTCTGTGGGAGGGAGGGAGAGGTTTGCCTGAGAAATGTATGTTATCTTCCTGTATTGTTGCTTCAGTTAAGACAGTGATCAGACTTCTGAGGCAACTTCCATTGAAATCAATGGGTACAAGTTGCCTAGTCGGATTGAAGTAGTACAGGAACCTTTTCTGAAGTCGGAGTGACTTCAGTAGTGTACATTAAGATGGCTCCATTCACTTTCTCGACCACGCGACTTGAAGTCGGATCCCAGGTCGCCCCACTGTGAACCGGCTCTAAAGGATAAGTTCACCTTTTGTAACATGTTAAATGGACCGCCCCCTGATTCTGCAATCTGACAGCTAGCGGGGATCTTCTTCCCTCCCCCAGCTGTGACAATTGTTAAAAAACATGACCAAGCGGGTCTCCCCCTGCATCACTCATTCAGTGTTCTGTGAATGGAAAAGTACAAGGTCCGCACCTTTGCAGCTGTTAGCTTGTGGTTTTGAATGAACAACCATTGAAGCTGTGGTAGTTCATTCTCTCTTCCTGTCAAATTGTATCTGTTTGTCCATATGAGATGTACAGATCTGCAGGAGACCTGTATGCAATGCTTTTGAGGCTCCAGAAATAAAAAATAGTAGAGATCCGACTTTGGAGGCAACTTCCATTGAAATCTATGGGTACAAGTCGCCTTGAAGTAGTACAGGAACCTTTTCTGAAGTCAGACGGCTCCCATTCACTTCAATGGGATTTCTTATGTCCAGCAACTTAAAGTCTGACGAGTCGGATCCCAAGTCGCTGTAGTGTGAACCGGCACTTAACCACTTAAGCCACCGGACCAAAATGCAGCTAAAAGACCAGGCCAGGTTTTACGATTCGGCACTGCGTCGCTTTAACAGACAATTGCGCGGTCGTGTGACGTGGCTCCCAAACAAAATTGACATCCTTTTTTTTTCCCCACAAATAGAGCTTTCTTTTGGTGGTATTTGATCACCTCTGCGGTTTTTATTTTTTGCGCTATAAACAAAAATAGAGCGACAGTTTTGAAAAAATGCAATATTTTTTACTTTTTTCTATAATAAATATCCCCCAAAAATATATAAAAAAACTTTTTTTTTTCCTCAGTTTAGGCCGATACGTATTCTTCTACCTCTTTTTGGAGAAAAAAAATCGCAATAAGCGTTTATCAGTTGGTTTGTGCAAAATTTATAGCGTTTACAAAATAGGGGATAGTTTTATTGCATTTTTTACTACTAATGGTGGTGATCAGCGTTTTTTTTTTCGTGACTGCGACATTACGGTGGACACTTGGGACAATTTTGACACATTTTTGGGACCATTGTCATTTTCACAGCAAAAAATGCATTTAAATTGCATTGTTTATTGTGAAAATGACAGTTGCAGTTTACCACAGGGGGCGCTGAAGGAGTTATGTTTCACCTAGTGTGTGTTTACAACTGTAGGGGGGTGTCCTTGTTCTCCACTTTGGGAACAAATCTGGCCCATATTTTTGCCTGAAATCAGACCTGAAACAGAGCCAAAGACACACAGAGGACCCTTGTGCAATCCGCTCCACGGCTGCCCCGGATATATGTGAACTGGCTCCATAGAGAGCCAGTCACAATCTACTGTCATGCGAAAAAACCCTCATCTAATTTGCATTAGTGTGAACCCAGCCTCAAGGTGTTTTAACCACTAGAGACCCGGGCCATTGACAAATGACAGCCACACGGTGTCTCTAGAGGGCCAGCCGCGTCACACAGGTGCTGATGCGCATGCCTGGTGGCCACAATGTCAGCCAGGTACCCGCAATTGGCAGTCACAGAGCCAGGGACGTGGATCTCTGTGTGTAAACAGATCCACATCCTGTCACAGAGAGGAGACCGATGGTGTGTCCCTTGTACATAGGGACAACCATCGGTCCCCTCCCCCCCACAGTAAGAATCACCTAGCAGGGCACACATTTAACACCTTCCTCGCCCCCTGGTGTTAACCCCTTCCCTGCCAGTCACGTTTATACAGTAATCAGTGCAGTTTTATAGCACTGTTCGCTGTATAAATGTGAATGGTCCCAAAAGTGTGTCCGCCAAAATTTTGTAGTTCTGACAAAAATCGCAGATCGCCGCCATTACCAGTAAAAAAAAAAAAGTCAAATCTATCCCCTAATTTGTAGACGCTATAACTTTTGCGCAAACCAATCAGTAAACGCTTATTGCGATTTTTTTTTTTTACCAAAAATATGTAGAAGAATACGTATCGGCCTAAACTGAGAACATTGTTGTTGTTTTTTTTTATTGTATATTTATTATAGCAAAAAGTAAAAAATGTTTTTTTAATTGTCAGTCTTTTTTTGTTTATAGCGCAAAAAATAAAAACCGCAGAGATAATCAAATACCAGCAAAAGAAAGCTCTATTTGTGGGGAAAAAAAGGACGTCAATTTTGTTTGGGAGCCACGTTGCACGACTGCGCAATTGTCATTCAAATCGTGACAGCGCTGAAAGCTGAAATTTCGCCTGGGCAGGAAGGGGGTATATGTGCCCAGTAAGCAAGTGGTTAAACCACCTGTCAATCTTATTAGCCATCAATCTAAGCTCTCTTCACTTACATTGCCAACAATCCCTTACCACTGGAATGCCTGAAAGGTAAAACATTCACCTGTCATCCCCACATGTGACAGCGTTCTCCAAGCTTTGCATTATAGGAGGCAGGATCCCTTACCTGAAGAACTAGCTGGTTTGGCTACAGAACCGGTGATCTGCCGTGCTGGTTCCAGCTATCGTCGAAGTTCCAGCGCATGTGCAAACTGATGTGCTGAGATGGTTCCAGCTATCGGGAAAGTTCCTTCAAGGACTGCGCAGGCGCAAACTTGCTGACGGAAATCCCCGAACCGCGGCCGGCATCCAGGGCGACGTGGATTTCGAGGTAAGTGGCCAGTCGGCCTCACGTCCTCGCTGCCCTCGGACGGCTCGCTCGGCCTCCTGGCTCTTTTTTTAACATCCTCCAATCCACGGGGATGTTAAAGAATGAGCCTTGATGCTGGGCGAGGTTCAGGGATTTCCGTCGGGAAGTTTGCGCCTGCGCAGTCAGTGAAGGAACTTCCCCGTTAGGGGAACATTGAGGACAAGTCACCGGCATTAAGGAAGCCCAGATACCTTAAAGGAAACCTTTACCAAAAACAGACACTTTGCTGAAAATACTAGTTGTCATTTCTGGCTTCCATACTTTCTTTATATTCAGCATGCAAAAATCAGAACTCTCAATGCTGATAATGGTTCTCGGTAAGTGATTCTAATTACTGAATTAATTAGGTCAGTAAAGCAGCCAGGCAACTAGTATTTTCAGACAGAGGTCACAAGTTGCTTTTAATATGCCTGCTACACACAGCTTGACACATTTAAAATGGTTGTAAACCCTTAGGCTCCATGCATACAAACTTTTTTTTTTTTTTTTTTTAAGGTAAACAATAAAAGCTGGAAAAACCGCTGGTAATAGCTTTTTGTAGTAGCGTTTCAGCAGCCATTTGAGTGTTAGCTTTTTTTTTTTTTTTTTGCAGTAAAAGGGAAAAAAGCTTTATAAAAAATGCTATTTGTAGCATTTAGGCACGTTTCCCCCGGAAAAACCCTCAAAGAAACATGACTTTTTCTTGCTCCTAGATGCTGAAGCTCAAAAAACACCAATAGCCTAAAGTAGTGTGCACATACAAAATGTAGCTTCTAGGAGAAGAAAAAAATGCTAGTGTGCATGGAGCCTAACCCAGCGAAGTGACTGGCCTCAGATGATGCACAGAGATGAAATGAATCCTCCTACATAACTTGTACCCTTTTATCTGTAGCCCTCTCTCCTCTACAGCCTCCTAAAACACACAAATCAAAGGCAATTTCTCAGCTCCTGCAAGCAGGGATCTGATGTTGCACACTCAGGAAAAGAAACACTCCCCTCTACAAACTCTCATAGAGAAACATGAACAGCTGAGGCTGTCAACCACCTGCTGTGTGCTGGGGGAGGCTATGTCCAGATAACCTGTCAGAAATGATTTATACAGACAGAAATTACACAAGGTGCTTTGAATTGGGGCTGGTGCACACTACAGAGGGATATGCTCTGTTAATTTTCGAGGTTTACAACCACTTTAAAGAAACCTTTACAAAGCATAGGTTTTCTTTCTTTTTGGTACATCCAAGAATTCAAGCTAACATGCACAACTAAACAACAACCAGTCAGTTATATAAAAGCACATGCCACAAAATAAAGTACCCATGTGAGAAGTCTCAGACCAAAGCTGCTATTATCCAACTTCTGGGCTGCATACTAGGGCCAAGGAGAGGACATAATGAAGCTAAATAGTATCAGCTTCAAACTACCAAATTAATAGGGCATGGGACCTAGCATGGTAGCCTCTAGCTGAAGCTTCCCATGCTGGCATTTTACTTTATGGCAGATTTCATGTGGATTTATTCCACTGATACAATTTCATTTTATTTACACCAAAAATGTTTTGCTTGTATTTTCATAAAATGACCAGCACAGAAATGAACAAATCTGTTATCATCCTGGTCTCTCTTTTACAATAGGCTGCCTAGTATAGGTTGGGCTGAACTGTTTAGACTGCACCACCACTGAAGACCAGTTCTGTGTCATCTGGGATCTGGTCTCGTGTCATGCAGGTTCCCAGCGCCAAGACACAGAGATTGACTCTACACTTCCACTGTAGAATAGAGGTGGACACCATAGAGGTCATTAGCAGCCATGCAACTTGACTCATACGTACCCACCTATCATTGTAGATTATACTAGGACTCAAAAAACCAAGCAATGTCTGCTGGGCAGCACCATACCTATTGCTATGAAACGCAGCTTTGCAGTAAAATAAAAAGTTATGTTGTGTTCGAAAGGCAATACTACCTGCCACGACACAGGTGTGGAAAACAGTTGGCATATCCCCTCCCAATCACCTGGTAACCACTGCAGACAAAGTGATCCGCCACAGTCAGCAGTTAAGACCATATGATGGGGAGGAGTAAATGAAAATAGGTGGTTGATGCATGGTTTTACTGCCCCCCCCCCCCTTTAACACAATGCAACAGGGGGTGGGGCTGTACACATGCCACGCCTGTGCCGCTTTGCTTCGTGGTAAAAATGATACCCCTTGTCATGGGTCAAATCACTTTTCAGAGAGGCAGCCAGGGCTGCTGCTGGTGTAAAGGAACCATTAAAGTAGATTGACAACAGGTGCAATAGGACTGTGTTGGGCAGACATTCCAGTGCAGTCCTATAGCAAAATGCCTTGTTCCCTACCTGGCTGGTTCAGACCACCTCGCAGCAACCAATACAACTTAATGAAATGTCATGTGCGACATTTCAATAAAGTTTGTTTACAAAAAAAGTGAACAGTGCAGTGTGCCACAATCAACATCGGCACTGCAGTCATCCCACCGCACACCAGTGACTATGTTGTAACACAGCAGCAGGTGTCAACAGACCCTTAGGGGTTTATTTACTGAAGCTGGAGAGTGCAAAATCAGGCTCACTTTTACATAGAAACCAATCAGCTTCCAGGGTTTTATTGCCAAATCTATTTGAACAAGCTGAGGTTAGAAACTGATGCAGAAGTGAGCCCGATTTTTCAAGCTCCAGTAAATAAAACCCTTAAAGTCAAACATTACTGCAAGGGACTGAGCACCTATCAGGAAAGTGTTTGTGCTTAATCTAGAATATAATTATTGCAGAGTGTACTGGCTCCCCTGGCAGGAAACACGTTAACCTAAATAATGGTCCTTTTCTTAAAATCAACTTCAAGTCCACGTCAATCGGCCATCTCACTGTAGTAATACTTGTGTGCGGCGTCTGTCATTTTCCAGCCGGCTGCCCGATACTCAATCATCTCAAGCAAGAGAAGCTGAGCCAATGATCCCAGTCCATTCTGAAGTAGGAAACTATCCCTTACGATAGAAAAAAGCTCATCCATTCTCTGTGCATTCATCTTCTCCAACTGTTCCCCAACACGGTGCAACTGCAGAACTAGACAGTCCACCTGTAATCAAAGCAAAGGTACAATATTGAAAACCAGCCCAGCAATCTTTTATTAGAAACAACAGCTCCCAGCTGGGGTAGGCTGGAAACTGTTCTGTCAGTAGAGAAGTCACACAAGATACAGTTATATGTTTCTATATGGCAAACAATAATGAATAAGGAATAACATGATGTTACCCTCTTAGCTTAAAGGAGATGTTTGGGGGTCGCAAAAAAACAAACATGTATACTCATCAGTGTGATGCCACATCTGTCCCACGTTGGCTCTAAGACCCAGAACTGAGAGATCACATGACCACAGATCGATCGGTTCTTGATTTGCTCAGAGTGTAGACCATTGACTGTCAGTCACCGCTCTGCTTCTCCAACGCCTACTGGACCATCGGACAGGGAAGGGGGTGGGCACAGCTGGCTCCGGTTCTCAGTCACAGGCTGAGAGGTGGGCCGTTTTTGAATCAGAAAGCTGGGTTCCAGAGCTTGGAGAGGTTCCACCATGTCAGCTGAAGTGGGCAATGACCCGCTGTTGGCTGATTCTGGGTCACAGGAGAGCAAAAGTATGTGCACTTTTGTGACCTACGAAAAAGGTATAGCGAACAAAAACTTTTCCCACTCTTCTCTTTTAATGCAAATTCCTGATTGGGACAGATGGGAAAAAAGTACTTACCAATTTCCCTGCCAGTTCTGCATTACTGAAGCTCTCTAGCTTACAGCAAACTTGTACTGAGAGGAATATAGGGCTGTGACTGTCAAATTACATCTAAGAATGCCAGATGCCCAATTGTCTCTGGCCTTATTACTCATCTGGAACAAGCAGGCAGGTTAGAAAGTCTGAACTCTTGGTCTGCATACTTGCTGTGGGTTCCTCAAAGCATAGGAAATATAACCAGCATTGTGAATGGAAGAGCAGAACCTTAAAGAATGAAACACCTTTGCAATAGTGTCGCTTGCACTAATGCATGCATTATACCAAGCACATTATGTACAGTAGCACACTTCAGTGTTCTTCATTTTGAATGACACCCCAAAGCACTAAGGCAATGCAGCTCCAACGCACATGCATTTCAGCACACCCGTACCAAGTGTTCCGTTACACTACGATAGAAAAAAATGCTGTATATCCATTTTCGGTGCATTCCTGTATATTGACAGCCCATTCAATTTGATACAAGAAACGGAGAGGTGTGAATCGAGTATAAATGGCTACATCTGGGAGGTATTTTTGACAGCCAGCGGGGCCCACTGTAGCAACATGGATAGCAGAATCTTAGATTTTTTTATTTGTTAAACGGGTTGTAAAGCTTTGTGTTTTTTCCTATTTTTTTTTAAATAACTAACATGTTATATGTTTGTACCTCAGCGGTGTGCCCCCTCGGAGACCCGCTTTCCAAGGGGGCACTTGAGTGGGCGCGCTCCCAAGTCCTGCTGCTGTGTCCATTGACACAGACAGCAGGACTCGGCCCGCATCTAGTGCAGAAGGTTTTTCACTTTAATGCATAGAATGCATTGAGGTGAAAAACCTTGAGGGCTTACAACCCCTTTAAGCCCACAGGCTGAAGGAAAATAATCTATTTCTGTACCTCTTCCTCTCTCTGCAGACTCTCAGGCTGTGCCAGCTCGAAAAGGCAGTCATACACAGGATTGACCAAGGCCAACATCGGCATATTATTCACCTAAAAGGGAGACAGATAAAGTAATTTGAACTTTAATATTTTTTTTTAGACCTTGAAAATATTGAAATAAAGATAGTATAACTCAGGAAGTGTGCATTTTATTGAAGTGCCTGATACATGCTTTTCTTTATGACCAGTTTCCTCCCTAAGGTGATATTAGGGTTTCAATGAAAATTTGAACAAAGATTCCTCCTGCAGTAACATGGAAGAGACCTTTATACCCAGAATACTACATTGAACCTGTCCTAGTCATTTTTACATTGGCATACTGAACATCTGATCTTTCAGGTGGTACACAAAAAACCAAGCTCATTGTAAACTTAGAAAGAATATCTAAAGCCCAAACTTTGATTTTCCCCATTTTTTATAGAGTAGGGAATTGTTAAAACCCCCATTAGTTTAATTGTGCCATTGGTGTCCCGATTTCACTTCAATTCTTGTCCTATAGAGCCAAAAGGAAGTGAGAAGAAATGGCTCCAGAGTGAGGTAAATCCTCTTCAGACAGCTGCCACAGAAACCAGTTTCCCCATTTGAAGACATTCCCTCTATTCCTATTTCCGAGTCTCCCCTTTCTTCAGCCCCAGTGTCATCAGGAAATAGGAGGAAATCTCCCCAAACTGAATAGAATTGCCATCCAAGGGAGTTGTTTCAGGAACAGGTGTCCCCACTGGAAGATTTTACCCTCACCTCACCTAAAATTTTGGATATTCAATTACTTTCTGTCTAGGCGACAATGGTTGCAAGGAACAGTAGCAGTGACAATCTTCTCAGTAGGGCCACAGATAGCAATAAAAACCTAGCAATGGTTTAAGCCTTTCCCACTTAATCTAAGGGGAAAAAAGAAGGATAACATAACATACTATGTCTCTATTGCAATAATGGATTTTTAGCTTCCTCCTCCCAAGCGTCACAAAAGCAGAAAACAATTCTGGCATCGGTGGGGTGCCAGGACACAAGAACTTTCATGTTACCTCATCCCACCCAGGCCAATCATGGTCAAAGATCCTGAACACAGAATGAAGCAGAGGTCACATCAATGGAGGAAAGATGAGCATAGCTCCGCATTAAGACACACTTTAACCCTATGTGTCAGTTATCCAAAAACGTTAGGCAACTCCCTATACAACAGCATACAGATCCTCAGTGCCAGACCCAGAAGTCCTTATTTTTATTTATAATCAGACAGGATAAAGAGGGGAAGAAGCTTTTTAACCCCCTTTGTCCACAATCTGTGTGATATATATATATATATATACACACACACACCGTTCCTCAGTACAGCTGATATCTGTCAAAACACGGCTGCAGTTGACAGGTTTAAATCTCACTAATAGCCTCATGAGATACACAGAGATTAAACAAATCCTCCTACATAGGATTTACTTGTTTATCTGCAGTCTTTTCTTCCCTACACCGCTTCAAAAGGGCAGATCCTGATAAAAATATTTTTTCATCTATCAGGAACAGCGAGGAGGGGTGGATAAACTGCAGTCACAGTGTGTGAGAGCTGATTGGAGGAAAGGAAAACACACCCCTTCACACAGCATTAGAACTGTGTTCTGAATAGACAATCTCCGTTTTGAGCGCTCCCCCCCCCCTCCCCACACCATCTTATGTTGTGTCAGAAAAACTTCTCAGAAGTGACTCATGCTGATAACAGAGGAACAAAGCACCAGAGAGAAACACTCTTTGGAGAGAGATAAGTAAAACACTACAGACATATGTGCTTCGCTCAAATTCCATGACTGAGGTTTACAACCACTTGAAGCCGGCCCATAGAAAGATCAAAATTCAACTGGTTCAGCAGGAACTGGCTGGATCCATCTATGGGCAGGCTGGTTGTACTGAAGTATTGATCCACTTCCGTACAACCAGCCTGTTTTGAATACAACAGAACAGCGGGATAGATTTACTGATACTTGGGTGCAAATGGAGGTAAAAACTCTCAGGCAGGGCACAGCAAGTTTTTTTGGATGACAGAACCTGTTAAAGGCGATTCAATTTTTTTTTTAATAATAAGGTAGAGACATTAAACCATGGGTCTTCAAACTATGGCCCTCCAGTTGTTCAGGAACTACAATTCCCATCATGCCTAGTCATGTCTGTGAATGTCAGTGTGTTACAATGCCTCATGGGATGTGTAGTTCTACAACAGCTGGAGGGCCGTAGTTTGAGGATCCCTGCATTAAACGAATAGTATAGTGAGAAAGGACAGATGCCAAACCAGGAGTAGAAAGATGTAATGAATTAAACTATATGTCCCACATCTGGAGATTACATTTTTAAAGCTCCTGCCACCTGTCTATGGGCCTAGAATTACTTACTCGACTCATAGCTGTCTATGGGAATTTCACCAACATACAGGAGGGTGCAGAGGAACATGCAGGGGTTCACAAGTTCTGGACAATGCAAGATGCAGATCCCTGCATCAAAATGTAAGCAATATGTGCCTAAATTACACAGTTCTAACCCACATTGGTCAACCTTCAAATCCATTAAACTATACAGCAGATACACTCCTCAAACTTACCCTCAGATAGTCAAAGACATTGCAGATAAAGCTGACATAGCACACCCACTCTTGCACGGACCGGGCTCTCATCTCCTCTCGATTCCGATATTCACTCTGCAGTCTGTTTAAGAGTGCACTGCGGAAGACACTTCGGCCTGTTTGTTTGCTCTCTGCCTGAGGGAAGGAAAGGCACAAAGCTACATTTACAGGTTTAATAAAATCATATATTATAAGGGGCACCATCATTTCTATTAATGTTCATTATATTATCAGCATAATCAAGAACAAGAAGAAAGTAATTGTACAGCAAGTATTCACATTTTAGAGACATGGCACACTATCAATCCTGTCCCTGGTGATAATTTGCAGTAACAGGATCACTACACATACAGAGAAATACCCATTTCCACATGTTGCTCCCTTGCTGGTTAGATGTGCAAGGTATCACCTTGTTAGCGCTTGCCCGGTCTCTGAAGACTCACTTTGTTAAGTAGGCCGATTGGACTCTACCTTAATAAATGAACGATGGGCACCTTTTTAAAACTCCTACTACCATTAGCACCTAAGCCACATTCTTACTTCTAAGTGCACTGCCTCCTGGGTTCAGCCTAGTGACTTTTCCTGCTTTGCCCATTGTGGGTAGCTCAGATGAGCTCCAATGTAGAGAGTCAACATAGAGGATTCCTGTAGTCAGCATCTTAAGACCCCTTTCACACTGAGGGCGTTTTGCAGACGCTATAGCGTTAAAAATAGCGCCTGCAATCCGCCCTTAAACTGCTCTATTCACTCCAGTGTGAAAGCCTGAGCGGTGCACTGGCAGGGCGTCAAAAAAAGGCCTTTTTTGGAGCGCATTAGCAGCAGTAAACTCACTGCTGCCAATGCGCTCCTGTCCATTGAAATCAATGGGCAGCGCCGCGGTACCGTCGGCAATACGCCGCTGTATCGGCACATTACGGGCGATATTAACCCTTTCTTGGCCATTAGCGGGGGGTTAAAAGTGCCCCGCTAGCGGCCGAACTGCGACGTTTTGCTGCTATGGGCGTCGGCAGTGTGAAAAGGGCTTACAAACAGCCTAACACCTGCAGGATCTGGTTGAATTTCATCAGTTTTCAGCACTGGAAAATGTTTGTCTTTTGAGGACTAGGTTGATCAACTTAATTCCTTGCTAACTGGAGAACCATTATCCTCGGCGCTATTGTCTGACCTTTCAGAACAGGTGGTTCCTTTTCATTGGAGGATCCCAGCCTATGCAGGTCTCTTGAGCACCATCTAGGTGCTGCTGTGCCTTCACCAGAGTGGTGCTAGTATTACATTAGGGGGCTGTAGACTGGTTCCTGTGCTGGACTAGAACACGAGCCTTGGCCTCGTTCTGCTAATCTGCTAGCTTCTGGACATAAAGGAGATGTTCACGCACCTAAGTGCATGCCTTATATCCTTCATGGCAGGTGGAGGTCATCACTGGAGGGCCCTGGCTCTCCCTGGACTGTTAGCAGGCAGTACACACTAGTATCCTCTGACCTCTATCTTAACACATAGTCGTTATCTGTCAGCCTGGGCATATCTCTTTACCCTTACACAAAATGCACTAAATATACCAAGAATAATATATTTTTTTAAAACATACATAAGGTTTTGCGACGCATTAAATTATTTTTTAAAATTACAATTTAGATATAGACAAAGTTCTAGTCAGTCTCCACTTTATGCAACGTTTAGGAGATATTCCAGCAAGTCACCAGTGCATGAGCTCTGAAGGAATGGCATACCCGTGCTGTTCCTTCAGAACTCGGTGCCACAGTCGTGACTCTTGCGCGCATGCTTGGGAGTAATGACCTTGCAGCTCAGGCTTTTAAGCAGCCGCAGCCTGCAGAACCTGAAGGAAGACTGGGTGAAGATGGAAGCCTCTGAAGTGACGACAGTGCGCCGCGAGAGGGCTTTGTTTCAAGGTAAGTCTTTCATAATGTGCTAGTATGCAGTGCATATTATGATATTGCCTTGCAGGGGAAAACTTTAATTTTTTTAAGAGTTTACAACCACTTTAAAACAAGACATTACTAACTAAAAGCTACTATTTTAAGCCCTGGTTCACATTGCAGTGATTTGGCATGTCACCATCCAAATCCGATTCCCAGAAGTAGTTTCTGTACTACTTTGGGTGACTTCAGGGTACGATTTCAAGACATCTGTGCAGAAACCCGCACATATGTCTCTGAAATCTCCCCCGAAGTTGGGACCAACATGCAGGAATAAAATCGTGCTTTATTTAGTCTTTTTTGTTTTAGCTAGCCACAGCTGCAACAAAATCTAAATCATATGAGAGAAATATAGGGATTCCAGACTAACATCGGTTTCTAAAAATCTAACTGACTGTACTCCTGATCCAATGGTTTCAGTACTTTCTGCTTCTGACCCAAACTAGTATGTTGATGAGGTCTCACTTCACTCGCTGCATACCTGTTCTGGATTAAAAGCAGCCAGGCAACTTGGCTTTCTAGAAGCAGACATTTAAAGTGTTACTAAACCCAGCACCCTAGCATGCAGTATATCAGGTCTCCCACAGTACACAGAACATGGAAATGCAAATATTTTAGTAAACATAAACTGCTAAATACCTTTTCTCATCAGCAGTATATAGCAGTCTTGTGACTTCTATCAGTGTCCGGCCAAGCACTGGTTAAAGCTTGTAGGAGGAGTTTTCATTCTCCTCCGACTGTCTTATGAGGTTGCATGACTCCTGGCCCTCTGTGCCCCCAAGGCTTTGTTCTATCAGGAGATAGACTGGGGACAGTGGAAGAAAGAGGGGGGTCAGAAAAGACAGGATCAAACAGCCTTTTTACACAATGTGCAGGATTAACCACTTAGGTTCCACAGTGAGTATAACAAGCATGCTTTACTGCATACAGTATACAGACTAATGTTACTGGTGTGGGTTTAGTAACACTTTAAGCTTACTTATTTCCCCAGGCTGGGTGATCTTGAAAGAAGAGCAATGACTTTGCATGATTACTGAGGATTGTCATTCAACACACAATTTTTTAGAGATGAAGAGGCACTGAGAAGGTCAGCTCCAGATTAAAGGTGATTTATTTTTCTTTTAATAGAGCCCAGAAAGACTTGGGCTCTACATTGAACCTCTCTCTAGCTCCATATTTGTGACATTCCACTGCCTCCACAGACTTTTTTTTTTTTTTATGCAAAACTTCCTCTATTTTCCACTATGTTTCTTCTAGCCGGCTGAGTGATGTCATGGATCATGAATTTGTGATTATTAATTTTTTATCTGGAATGCGGATCATCAGTGTGGATCATTTGCTGGGACGCTGTTACTTTTATAAATAGAGACAATCTATTTTTATAAAATATTTCGCCCTAGACATTTTCATTTTTATATTACTATGTCCCCCTGATAGGGAAAAGGCTTGCATACACAAAGCAAATGGCAATCAACCTTTAGACCTGTTTCATATTTGCTTCTTTTCATTTACATATTAATAGCTAATAAATTAGCCCCTCTGTGACATTAAATAAGCACTTGACTTTTACCCCCTTCATGACCAGCAAATTTTGTTGCTACTCAGCACTGCACTACTTTAACTGACAGTTGCGCAGTCATGCAACACTGTACGCAAATGAAATTCATATCAAGTTTTTCCACACAAATTGGAGCTTTCTTTTGGAGGCATTTGGTCACCTCTGGGATATTTTTTTCAATACAAGCTAAAAAAAAGATCGAAAATTTTGAAAAACAAAAACAATATTTTCTACTTCTGTTATAAAACATATTTAATAAAAAAAAAAAGAAATTTAGACCAAAATCTATTCTGCTACATGTCTTCGGTAAAAAAAAAATCCCAATACGTGTATTTTTATTGATTTGTACAAAGATTTTGGTGTCTGCAGACTGTATATACAAAGAAAAAGTGTATTGTGGGCCTATAATACACATCCCGGCGCCTCTAATGGACAGAGAATGCACAATAGTCAATAACAGATATCTTTGAATGACATGAAAATCTGTGTATCACAGTAAAAAGTTAATTAACAATTTTGTCCCACGTGGTGTCTTCTAAGGAACTCGGGTGGAAGGTGCTTGCTATCTGTTTTCTTCCTATTTGGACACTATGGACTTTTCCCTATCATACTGATACACTCTTCCATTGTGCAGTGTAGAAGTGGTTCCTTTTTGGGATTTACGCTAGAACATACCACTATTAGCGCTGTTTGTGATTTTTACTATTTTGACAATTTAATGTTCTTATAGTGTGTAATCTCTTTTTATAAGACTGTATATACACTGGCATTTTTGCAGCTGTGACGCTATACTAGTAACAGCTGTGATCAGCGACTTATAGTGGGACTGTAATAGGGTGGCGGCCAATCCGGCGTTGGCTGATACTGGCTGGGAGGTATACTAACTCACTGACATCAGTAGTGACACTAATACGGTGCTTATACTGTACACTGTCATTGTACTAATGACACTGGCTGGGAATGGGTTAATATCTAGGAACAATCAAAGGGTGTGCCTAACAATGTGTGCTGCTTTTACTTTACTATTTGTCTGGTGTTTTTTTCTTCCCGCTTTGCAGGGAAAAGAAACAGCCAGATCGCTGTTCACAGTACAGAGCTCTGTGTGCGATTGGCCACAGTGAATCAGCTGACTTCAGCCAAAATCTTGGCTGAAATCTTGAAATCAGTTGCCAAACTCGGGCATGCACATGCATACGCCCCAAACCCCGAAGAAAGGTTGCGATGTGCAGGCACAGTACATGTGCAGTACAACTACTGAGGGTAGGTGGCAAGCGGTTCAACAAATACAAACCGTGCAGTAATAACCAGATTTTCCTATCATATATATATATATATACACTAATAATAGACTCCAAATCTGATTACCTGAATAATAGTGTAACACATTTTCCCTGCTTCTTTGCTAAACGTAGCATCTCGCAGTGACTGCTCCACAATTACATTGGCCACCTTCTCCAGATCTACACTTGCTGGATCTGTTAAAAAGTCATAATAATTCATCACAATGGGTACAAGTATAGCAATGCATGGTAGGAGGACATTAGTGATAACATTACTAAATAGCAGGGAATCCATGCCTCCCTACCTTTCAAGGCTGTCTTAAGGAGATTCTGTGTGTCTGCATCAAAGGCCTGGATTTTGTACTCTTCCCCCATATTCCTGATGCCAGTCACCACAGTAATAAAATACAGTCCCTAAAAAACAAAAATACAATATCATATTAGAGGTCTTGCTACACTGGTATTGTATATCAGCCATATTTAAAGGACATGTTCACCTTTCATAACATTTTACTAAATCAGCACTAAACCTCTTTTAACCGCTTGTCGACCAGCCGATGCAAGTTATACAATCTGTGGGCGAGCGCCGATTGGTCAGTGGCGGAGCCAATCAGCCGGGGCTGGAGGATTCGATGTCTGCCCACGATTGTTCCCAGCAGACACCAAACGGGGATCGGCCAAAGTAAACAAGGCAGATCTCTGTTCTGTCCCAGGCAGGCAGCCCATACAGTTAGTAAACACAACCAGGGAACCCTTTGATCGCCCCGGATGTTAACCCTTTCCCTGCCGGTGCCATTAGTACAATGTCAGTGCATATTTTTAGCACTGATCACTGTAATGATGTCACTGGTTCCCCAAAAAAATTCTAAAATGTCAGTTAGGTGTCCGATTTGTCTGCAGCAATATCGCAGATCACGCCATTACTAGTAAAAAAATTAAAAAGTTTGCTGTGTGAGGCCCCTTTCACACTAGCAGAGTCCGCCAGCGGATCCACCTGATCAGCAGGGAATCTGTCCGCTGATCCCCGCTGAGCAGGTAGATGACAGTGTCCACACCGATATGCAGCGTGGACACAGCCCGCTGTTCTCTATGGGGCGGTTAGATGGAAATGGACCACCTGTCTGTTTCCATCCGACTGTCATCCAATACGATTACCCAGACAGATGGGGAATGGATCCCCCATTAGTCTGTTTTTAGTGGGCTCGGATGTCGGCAGGTGTCAACGGACACATCCACTGACATCCGCACCTCCATAGAGAGCACTGGATGGCCTGATTAGGTCTGCCTGAAAAATGGACAGCTGGACCCGATCAATCTGTGTGAAAGGGGACTTATGGGTAGGGGTCAAGTCCTGGGGAAATAAGTGTGGGAACTCCCACCCAAGATCCGATATGAAGGCGGGGGAAGAAACATAGTGGGCAGCTGTGCTGGCAAGCGCTGCTCACTAGTACAGCATCGCGGAGGGGAGAGGGAGGGGGGAGAGCCCGCGGCTGCAGTGGTGTTACTAGGGTTGGTGTCACCCCCCTCCACCTCCACCTCCCTCAGTACAGACTCCACCTGAGCCCCCTCCATTAGTACAGACCCCCCAGGACAAGCCACCCCCCTCCATTAAGACAGATCCCCCCACAAACCTCCCCCCTCCATTAGTACAGACACCCCCCTCCATTGGTACAGAACCCCCCCACAAACCACCCCCCTCCATTAGTACAGACAATCCCCCACAAACCTCCCCTCTCCGTTAGTACAGACACCCCCAGGACAAACACCCCCCTCCATTAGTACAGAACTCCCACAAACCACCACCCCCCCCCCCCCCATAAGTACATACCAGCCCCCTCCATTATCACAGACCACCCCCCCTCCTCCATTAGCACAGACCACCCCCCACCCCTCCATTAGCACAGACCCCCCACAAACAGAGGCGTATCTAGTGAAAATGGCGCCTATGGCAAGCACTGAAACTGCGCCCCTGTCAAAACATTTGAAACCCATCTTTCAGATACTGCAGACAAGACATGGTTAGAGGCTGTGCACATGGTAGTTTCCTCCTCTGTCCCCCTTCATATTACCATACCTTTCCACATCAGTCAGTGTCCGCCTTCTGTTCTGTCACTGTGTCCCGTTCACCTCTCCAATCAGGCACTGTGCAAATCAGTGTACCATCCTCCTCTGGCTTCACCCCCAGTAATGTCCTCCTGTGGCCTGTGCCTCCTACAGATAATATGGCTGAAATTGCAATCACATTCGGACTAAACTCACACAGGACTTTTTTTTTTGGTCCGCACCAGCATCAGGATTGCATGAGTGTTCACACCTATGCGATCCGATTTATGTCCGAACTGACAGTTCGCAGTGCGATATGCGATCTGAAATGGGGGTGTCATTACCATTGTATTGACACTCCCCAGCAGCTCATATATGGCAGTGTGAACTGCCATGCGAGTTGGGTGTGATGTGGGAACCCGCAGTGGATTCGCAGGGTTCCCGCATCGCACCTGTGTGAACCCGGACAGTAAGTGAAAGTGGTGATCTGTGAGTGCAGGGCTACTCAAGGCTGAAAAAAACCTGGGGAGGGGAACATTTAACTGATCCTGACTCTTTATACATTTGTCCCAGCCAGCAATGCATGTCAACTTCTGGCTGAATAGGACCTGCAGCAGTCTGAACATCCAGCCTGCTGGTTGAATAAGAAAAAATTAATAGTGTGTACCCAATTCAGTTAAATGTCAGCTTTAATGTCTCCCCACACCAGGGATGGTGGGAGGGGCCTTGGCACAGAGCAAAGCATTCACCAAGTGCCTTACAAACAGACAGACGGCAGCAGAGTGTAGGGAATGGTGTCAATAATGGAGGCGCTCAGCTTTAGTACTTACCTTTTTACTTTGATCTGGACGATGACAGGTTCTCTTTACTGACATATCCCTAGGTGCCTGATCCTCTCAGATCTCCTGTAGGGGGCCCTGGAGCCCACACACTGGACAGATCTTCAGAGAGATAAAATATCTGCAATGAGAGATCCCACTAATGCATACAGAGAGCTGAGGGGGAAACCAGCCTGACACATCATTACCCCCCCACCAGCACAGCATGTAGTACACAGGAAGTGATCTCCTCAGCACTGTACATTGTTATTGTGCCATCACTAACATCAGGGCTGCAGACACACAAACTTTGTCAGAAAGCAGCTGACATGCTGGGACCTGTAGTCCCTCCTCTCACCTCACATTCACCTGATGCCTATGCCAGAAAGAACGTAGGGGGAGGGTGGGGCTTAGATACAACTTGCTAGAGGGGAGGGGCCTCTGTGCTCTGTGTAAGGGAGGACTGGGGAAGTGTTATGGGATGTGATAAGGAGTGCACGTGAGCCGGCTCTTTCATTACACTGGTTGTTTGACAGAGGGGGTGGGTCTGGGTAGCAGTTCCGCCCATACCCGACATCACAATTTGGATCTGACAGGTGAAGTCTTTAATTGGAGCTGCACAGTGCACTGCACATCCAGCCAGCTTGCTCTCCAATCCCTGGATGTGCTGGATGTTCACACTGCTGCAGGTCCTATTCAGCCACAATTATGCAGGAAAAGCCTTGCTGCACAGCTACTCAGGAGCACCCCCTTTATATGGCCCCCATGGCACTTGCCATAGGTGCCATACCCTGGATACGCCACTGCCCACAAACCACGCCCCCCCCCTCCATTAGCACAGACCACCCCCTCCATAAGTACAGAAGTACCCCCATAAACCACCCCCCCCTCCATTAGCACAGACCACCCCCACAGTGCAGACAAAGATGCAGAGAGAAAACCAGAATAATCATATCTCCAAACACATACAGAGAGAGGGCTCTTCTACTGGGAAATCACAGAACTAATAGATAAATAGTGGAGTGCCAGAAATTACATCTGATGTAATTATACAGTGCAGTATAGTAGGTACACTCAGAGTGCTAGCTTGGTGTAAGGGTTGTCAGCTAACTGCTTTAGAAGAGCAATTATACTCACTTCTCAGATGGCACATGTCTCCTACCTTCCATCAGCTTCAGCACTGCAGCCTCCATCAGAGGCATTCAACAGCATTGAATTCGTTCCCCATCATGTGCTGTGGCTTGCTCCTCTAGACTTGGGCAAGAAACGGACATGGAGAGTAGGAGGGAGGGGAGCACTCTGGCGCTTGAGTGCCCCCACTGCTGTGGCGCCTGGGTGAACTGCACCTGTACAGGAACGGGCTTGGGAGGATCGGCTGCTCGAGTCCTGCAAAGGGAACGATGTTCCTGCTGTAAAATAAGTGCAGGGACGTCGTTCCCATGCGTTCCCGCAGGACTCGAGCCCTGCTTATAGGGAACATTTAGAAGCGGTAACTTGAAAAATGAAGCCGTGTCTGAAATTCCTCTAGAACATCTCCTCACACTTCCTGGGGTGCGAGTGTGCCTGTTCCTCATAGCTGTAGATGTGAGATCCCAGGCACTGCTGCCTCTGACTGCCCGTCTCTCCAGGTATGGGGCACATGTGACAGTGTTCCCACAGAGGAAGAAGAGATGATAGATAGAGTATCAGGGGGCTTTTCACACAAACTAAATGGGTAAAATGTGGAGAATACTGTCTGGGGACAGCTGCATTTCAAGTAATTGAAGGGGACAAATTGCGCCCGCTCGTGGAATGGCGTAAAAATTTTACCCTTAAAAATCTCCATAGGCGACGTTTAAAAAATTCTACAGGTTGCATCTTTTGAGCTACAGAGGAGGTCTAGGGCTAGAATTATTGCTCTCGCTTTAACGATCGCAGTGATACCTTACTTGGGCGCTTTAAAAAATTATTTTTTTTGTTTTCTTATTTATTTTATTAATTTTTACACTGGGAAAAAAATGGATCACTTTTATTCCCATTACAAGGAATGTAAACATCCCTTGTAATAGAAAAAAGCAAGACAGGTCCTCTTAAATATGAGATCTGAGGTCAAAAACACCTCAGATCTCATATTTAGACTCAAAATGCAAAAAAAAAAAAAAAAGACAAGAAAATATTGCTTTAACCACTAAGGACCGCCTCCTGCACATATACGTCAGCAGAATGGCACAAGCAAGTACAGGTATGTCCTCTTTAAGTGCCCAGCCGGTCTGAAGCTCCGTGACCGCGGGACCCGCGGACCCGAACGCCGCTGGAGTGCCGCGATCGGTCCCCGGAGCTGAAGAACGGGGAGAGCTGTGTGTAAACACAGCTTCCCCGTTCTTCACTGTGGCGCTGTCATTGATCGTGTGTTCCCTTATATAGCGAACCACAATCAATGACATCACAGCCACACCCCCTACAGTTAGAAACACAGATGATGTCATACATAACCCCTTCAGCGCCCCCTAGATGATTAAATCCCAAACTGAAATTGTCATTTTCACAGTAAACAATGCATTTTAAATGCATTTTTTGCTGTGAAAATGACAATGGTCCCAAAAATGTGTCAAAATTGTCCGAAGTGTCCACCATAATGTCGCAGTCACGAAAAAAAAAAAACGCTGATCGCCGCCATTAGTAGTAAAAAAACATTTTTTTCGAAAAATGCAATAAAACTATCCCCTATTTTGTAATTGCTATATATTTTGCGCAAACCAACCGATAAATGCTTATTGCGATTTTTTTTTACCAAAAATAGGTATAAGAATACGTATCGGCCTAAAGTGAGGAAAAAAATGTTTTTTTTTATAGATTTTTGGGGGATATTTATTATAGCAAAAAGTAAAAAATATTGATTTTTTTTCAAAATTGTCGCTCTATTTTTGTTTATAGCGCAAAAAATTAAAACCGCAGAGGTGTTTGGGAGCCACCTCACACGACCGCGCAATTGTCAGTTAAAGCGACGCAGTGCCTAATCGCAAAAACTGTCCGGGTCCTTTAGCTGCCTAAAGGTCCGGGTCTTAAGTGATTAAGAAGCATGGGCAGAAGTGATGTTTTGACGTCACTTCCGCCCTGCTATGCTATGTGGACGGGTGGTGGCCATCTTGCCCTCACTCGTATCCCAGCCGAGCAGGGGACAGGACCCGATCGCCTCCGCCGCTACCGACTGCTCCGGTAAGCGGCGGGAGGAGGGGGCCCTCTCCCGCTGCCGATAACGGTGATCTTGTGGCAAATACGCCACGGAGACCACCGTAATCGTTTACAGGACCGCTCAAGGAAAAGATGGATATTTCAGTTGTGGCAGCAGCTGCTGCCGTTACCGAGATATCCATCTTTAAAAACAGGACATATATAGTCGTGAGCGGGTCCTTAAGTGGTTTATTAATATCATGAATTTAAATAAATATTAATTTATTGTTGGCCATTATCGGCACCTGTGGCGCAAGAAAAGCTCATTAAAAGTGCACCCTTTTCAATTCTATGTACAGTGGGTATGGAAAGTATTCAGACCCCTTACATTTTTCACTCTGTTATATTGCAGCCATTTGCTAAAATCATTTAAAGCGGAGGTTCGCCGGTAAAATGCTGTTTTTACCCTTAGATGGATGCTCATTAAGTCTAGGGGAATCGGCTAGTTGTTTTAAAATCCGAGCATTACTTACCGTTGTAGAGGGCGATCTTCTCCGCCGCTTCCGGGTATGGGCTGCGGGACTGGGCGTTCCTTCTTGATTGACAGTCTTCCGACAGGCTTCCGATGGTCGCATCCATCCCGTCACGATTTTCCGAAAGTAGCCGAACGTCGGTGCGCAGGCGCAGTATAGAGCCGCACCGACGTTCGGCTTCTTTCAGCTACTCGTGACGCGATGGATGCGACCGTCGGAAGCCTGTCGGAAGACTGTCAATCAAGAAGGAACGCCCACTCCCGAAGACCCATACCCGGAAGTGGCGGAGAAGATCGCCCTCTACAACGGTAAGTAATGCTCGGATTCTAAAACAACTAGCCGATTCCCCTAGACTAAATGAGCATACATCTAAGGGTAAAAGAGCAAAAACAGCATTTATGGGTGAACTCCCGCTTTAAGTTCATTTTTTCCTCATTAATGTACACACAGCACCCCATATTGACAGAAAAACACAGAATTGTTGACATTTTTGCAGATTTATTAAAAAATAAAAACTGAAATATCACATGTTCCTAAGTATTCAGACCCTTTGCTCAGTATTTAGTAGAAGCCCCCTTTAAATCTAATACAGCCTCGAGTCTTTTTGGGAAAGATGAAACAAGTTTTTCACACCTGGATTTGGGGATCCTCTGCCATTCCTCCTTGCAGATCCTCTCCAGTTCTGTCAGGTTGGATAGTAAACGTTGGTGGACGGCCATTTTTAGGTCTCTCCAGAGACTCTCAATTGGGTTTAAGTCAGGGCTCTGGCTGGGCCATTCAAGAACAGTCACAGAGTTGTTGTGAAGCCACATCTTTGTTATTTTAGCTGTGCGCTTAGGGTCATTGTCTTGTTGGAAGGTAAACCTTCGGCCCAGTCTGAGGTCCTGGGAGAAGGTTTTCGTCCAGGATATCCCTGTATTTGGCTGCATTCATCCTTCCCTTGATTGCAACCAGTCGTCCTGTCCCTGCAGCTGAAAAACACCCCCACAGCATGATGCTGCCACCACCATGCTTCACTGTTGGGACTGTATTGGACAGGTGATGAGCAGTGCCTGGTTTTCTCCACACATACCGCTTAGAATTAATTAGTTATATCTTGGTCTCATCTAATGTCCCCCCCCCCCCAATAACCCCCAATGTCCCTCCTGACCTCCTAATGTTCCTCCTGTCCCCCTACTTATCCCCATTGTTCCTCCTGTCCTCTCAATGTTCCTCCTGTCCCCCAATTATCCCCAATGTACCTCCTGTCCCCCAATTATCCCCAATGTTCCTCATGTCCCTCCTGGCCCCCTAATGTTCCTTCTGTCCCCCACTTATCCCCAATGTCCCTCAACATTCCTCCTGCCTCCCCCCACCACTTATCCTAAATGTCCCTCCTGTCCTCTCAATGTTCCTCCTGGCCCCCCACTTATCCTCAATGTCCCTCCTGTCCTTTCAATGTTCCTCCTGGCTCCCCAATGTTCCTTCTGTCCCCCCCCAATATTCCACCTGTCCTCCCACTTATTTTCAATGTTCCTCCTGTTCCCCACGTATACCCATTATCCCACTTATCCTAAATGTCCACCTTCTCCCCCCACTTATACCAAATGTCCTCCCTCTCCTCCCACTTATTCCCAATGCCCCTCCTTTACTCTCACTTATCCCAAATGTTCCTCTCCCCCTCCCCCCTTATCCCCACTGTCCCACCTGTCTCAGACATATACCCAAAGGAAGGGAGGTTAGGGGGCACAAATTACTTGCCTTGCCGCGGGTGCTGACAACCCACACTACGCCACTGTCTCCGCCTCCTCCTCCGCCCTGTCTCCCGCTCCACCACCGCCCCATCTCCGCCTCCCCAGTCCCTCCAGCCAGCGATGCCGGCTTTTTTGCATGCCACCGACTGTGCATAGTGGCAGAGATTGCTGGCAGCTTATTGGGCATTTTTGTATCCCCCCATCCAGCAGGCTGCGTCCTGTGGCTTGTCTGAATAAAGTGTGTGCTGCTATTTTACAGTTATGGTTAAAAAAAAAAAAAAAAAGAAGAAAAGAAGAAGAAGCAAAGTACTGATACTAAACACAGGAGATCCGCCCACAGAGGGATGGTACCACTATAGCCCAATACAAAGGGAGGTACCAGAGCTGGGCCAGATAGGAAGGTAGGAGTACAGATGTGAGGAATTTTTAGGCGCAATCCTGATCCCTGCACTGTATACGTAGCGCAATCCTGACCCATGCACTGTATAGGTAGCGCACTCCTGATCCATGCACTGTATACGTAGCGCAATCCTGACCCATGCACTGTATATGTAGCGTAATCCTGACCCCTGCACTGTATACGTAGCGCAATCTTGACCCATGCACTGTATATGTAGCGTAATCCTGACCCCTGCACTGTATACGTAGCGCAATCTTGACCCATGCACTGTATACGTAGCGCACCCGACCCTTTAAGGGTAACCATACTGCTGATGTGACCCCCAGTGAATTTGAGTTTGCCACCCCTGGTGTAGAACTATCTCAAGGATGATCAGAAGAAATGGACAGCACCTGAGTTAAATATGAGTGTCACAGCAAAGGGTCTGAATACATAGGAATATGTGATATTTCAGTTTTTCTTTTTTAATAAATCTGTAAAAATGTCACCAATTCTGTGTTTTTCTGTCAATATGGGGTGCTGCGTGTACATTAATGAGGGAAAAAATGAACTTAAACAATTTTAGCAAATGGCTGCAATCTAACAAAGAGTGAAAAATTTAAGGTGGTCTAAATACTTTCCGTACCCACTGTATGTCTTCACACTGGTCCATGGCGCTTCCTTTGTGGTGTTAAAAATCTTGCTTGCTGCATTTTTGGGTACCTCCCATGGAAACGCATTTAAAACCCAGCAAGAACGCATCAATAACACACCGCTGTTGTGTTTATGTAGTTTTTAAATCACGTGACCCATGAAAAACACACCATAAGCACAGTAAGCCCCCGTTTACACCTGTGCAACTTGTCATGTGATTGGATTGTATGCGTTTTCTATGCCATTATCGGCACCTTTTTTTTCTATTGGCAAACCGTCGATAACCCTATTTTCAGCAGCAGAAATTTCAGTGCATCACTAGTTCTGACATCTTTCTAACAGAACCAGCATGAACTGTGTCAGCAGTTTGAGTTCCAATAGCTCTATTGGATTGGACTACAAGTCCTGTAGAAGGAGCTTATGTCTCCGAGCGCGTAGCCTGGTGTTTCGAGTCCTGTTCCTCCTACGTAGCTGTCCTTGGTTCCGCTTCCGGTGACGTCATCGTCTGCATTCCACGCCGATTTCCTGGTGGCCACAGGACATACACCTCCGCTCTCCTGCCGACACGTGGTTCCAGATGCACCCGAGACCGGACCGCGCATCAGCAGATATTGATGAGCCTGTTTTTATTTGTGTTTGTAAGTGCATAACTTTTAAACAATTAAATTGTATCTGATATATTGCACTTTGATGGCGCTTCCTGTTTTGTTCTTTTGGATTGGACTACAAGGGCCAGCTTTCCATCAATGAACGTTACCACCTGTGGCTGGCATGCCTTCTTTGGCCCATTTTTGGTAGATCCTGACCACCGCAGGCCTGGAACATCCCACAGGAGCTGCAGTTTCCCGAGTTGTTCTGATCCAGTCATCTATCCATTACAATTTAGTCCTCGTCAGACTCGCCCATTTTTTCTGCTGTAACTTTAGGGGGCAACATGTTCACTTGCTGCCTAATATAAACTCATTGGCCACTTTATTAGGTACACCTGTTCAATTGCTTGGTAAGTGTGTCTCACCCACCTTCAGATGCCATTGTAAGGAGATAATTATTATAATACAAAATGTATACAGCGCCGACAGTTTACGCAGCGCTTTACAACATGAGGGCAGACAGTACAAATACAGGAGGAATCAGAGGGCTTTGCTCCTTAGAGCTTACACTCTATCAATGTTCTTCTCTTTACCTGTGACTAGTGATAATGTTATGGCTGATCGGTGTATTTCGGATTATCGAAGGAGGAAGACACAGGAGATGGAGGACTTCTCTGAAAACTCTTTTCCTGAATCCCAGTTTATTTAGGCTGAGAAGGTCCTGTATGAGGAGAGCGGTGATAGAGTTCTATGAGGGCCCATACTCTATAAGAACCCCCCATGCTACAAGTATCCCCCTCCTCTCCTCCAGCCCTCTTCATAACCGAGCACCCCGGCACCGTGTACACCGCCCCTTCCCTCATGCAGCGCGGCCTCCCCGGACCCCTGTGTCCTCTCACCTCTCACTCCCGCCTCATATTTCCCCCGGGCCGCTCTATGTGAGCTCCTCAGCTCAGGCTAGGCCGCGGCTGGACGTGGAGCAGGCCGCAACTTGTGTGCGGACACAGCGCCACCTACTGGCCACCTACAGGTATCGCGGCGTCACCTGTGAGGGAAGACAACAATGTACACAGAGATGTCTGACTGAAACCTACACCATGGGGGGCTGCCATATCCATACAGCCTGACATCCCCCCTCCAATATCAACCTCTTATTTATGACACTTCACTCCTACATGTAAAAGTTTATTTATTTTTTGCTAGAAAATTTAGCAGAGATCCTATAGAATAAAATGATGGGTGTTGCACTTTTTTTATTTTACACAGTATTTGCGCAGTTTAAAACAAAAAAAACACTTTCGTGAATAAAAAATAACAAAACATTAAAGTAAGCTTATTTTTTTTGTATAAATGTGAAAGACGATGTTACGCAGATTAAATAGATACCTAGCATGTCACACTTTACAATCGCGTCTGCAGGTGGAATGGGGGAAACTACGGTGCTTAAAATTCTTCATAGGCAACGCTTTAAATCCCTTAAGGCCTAGTACACACGAGAGGATTTATCCGCGGATACGGTCCAGCGGACCGTTTCCGCGGATAAATCCTCTCGAGGATTTCAGCAGATTTGGATCAGATGGAGTGTACTCACCATAGGATCGAAATCCGCGCCGAAATCCCCTCGCGATGACGTGTCGCGCCGTCGCCGCGATGATGACGCAGCGACAAGTGCGACGCTGTCATATAAGGAATTCCATGCATGCGTCGAATCATTACGACGCATGCGGGGGATCCCTTCGGACGGATCGATCCGGTGAGTCTGTACAGACCACCGGATCGATCCGCGGGAGCCAATTCAAGCGGATAGATTTGTAGACATGTCTACAAATTTTTATCTGCTGGAATTGGGAAATTCCCGCGGATAAATATCCGCAGGAATGTACACACCATAGAATCTATCCGCTGAAACCGATCCGCTGAGATTTTTCAGCGGATGGATTCTATGGTGTGTACGGGGCCTTACACAGATATCCCGCATTTGGCTGCGGGCTCCCAGACACCCACGAGCGCCAGGCAATCTCCCGTCTGGGCCTGTCACTCAGCCATAGACAGAAGACAGAGAAGCCTGAGTGGCTGAATGGAGTACAGTCGTGGCGGCAGCCACTCGGGCTGCTCTGTCTTTTGTTTGTGGTCGGGGCGGGACAGGGCCAGGAGCGCTCTGCTGGTGGACACTGATGAGGTGGCACTGAAGGACACTGATGGGCTACACTGGTAGGCACTGATGTGGTGGCACTGATGGGCTGCCTGGTGGGCGCTGATGAGGTGGCAATGATGAACACTGATGGGCTAAACTGGTGGGCACTGATGAGGTGGCACTTATGGGCTGCACTGTTGGGCGATGATGAGGCTGCACTAATCAGGTGGCAATGATGTACACTGATGGGCTGCACTGGTGGGCACTGATAAGGTGGCACTGAAGGACACTGATGGGCTGCACTGGTAGGCACTGATGCTGTGGCACTGATGGGCTGCCTGGTGAGCGCTGATGAAGTGGCACTGATGGGCTGAACTGGTGGGCGCTGATTAGGGGTGCAACGGTTCAAAAAACTCATGGTTCAGATCGTTCCTCGGATCAGAGTCACAGATCAGATCATTTTTCGGATCACCACCATATATAGTCCCCACTGTAATATCCACGGCATTTCCCCCACTGTAATATCCACGTCATCTCCCCCACTGTAATATCCACGTCATCTCCCCCACTGTAATATCCACGTCATCTCCCCCACTGTAATGTCCACGTCATCTCCCCCACTGTAATGTCCACGTCATCTCCCCCACTGTAATATCCACGGCATTTCCCCCACTGTAATGTCCACGTCATCTCCCCCACTGTAATGTCCACGTCATCTCCCCCACTGTAATGTCCATGTCATCTCCCCCACTGTAATATCCACGTCATCTCTCCCACTGTAATATCCACGTCATCTCCCCCACTGTAATGTCCACGTCATCTCCCCCACTGTAATATCCACGGCATTTCCCCCACTGTAATGTCCACGTCATCTCGCCCACTGTAATGTCCACGTCATCTCCCCCACTGTAATGTCCATGTCATCTCCCCCACTGTAATATCCACGTCATCTCTCCCACTGTAATATCCACGTCATCTCCCCCACTGTAATGTCCACGTCATCTCCCCCACTGTAATGTCCACGTCATCTCCCCCACTGTAATGTCCACGTCATCTCCCCCACTGTAATATCCACGTCATCTCCCCCACTGTAATGTCCACGTCATCTCCCCCACTGTAATGTCCACGTCATCTCCCCCACTGTAATGTCCACGTCATCTCCCCCACTGTAATATCCACGTCATCTCCCCCACTGTAATGTCCACGTCATCTCCCCCACTGTAATGTCCACGTCATCTCCCCCACTGTAATGTCCACGTCATCTCCCCCACTGTAATGTCCACGTCATCTCCCCCACTGTAATGTCCACGTCATCTCCCCCACTGTAATATCCACGTCATCTCTCCCACTGTAATATCCACGTCATCTCCCCCACTGTAATGTCCACGTCATCTCCCCCACTGTAATGTCCACGTCATCTCCCCCACTGTAATGTCCACGTCATCTCCCCCACTGTAATGTCCACGTCATCTCCCCCACTGTAATGTCCACGTCATCTCCCCCACTGTAATATCCACGTCATCTCCCCCACTGTAATATCCACGTCATCTCCCCCACTGTAATATCCACGTCATCTCCCTGTAACAGCTTTGGGGAACGGGAGTGAACCACAACTGCGGTTAGCAAGGACTTCAATGCACTTCACTATGTGAGAATTCAGTATTGGACCCCAGGCGTCACTCCAATCAGGGAACAGGAGTTTGGGGATTCTCTACATCATCTGTCTCTCACATAAGGGAATGTATTGAGCTACTAAGGCTGGACGCATTACAACCCCCCGGGACACCCCGGCAAAAGAGGTCTCCTTGAGGAGAGAGGAAGAGACCACCACACTTTTGAAGAGACTGATGGGTCATACCAGGGACTACCTGGTTCATAGAGACAATTTGGGAAGGAGAGATGATCCTGGGGGGGGTTCTCTCTGATTGGAGAAATGGGTAACTTCCTGACTTTTAAGAAAGAGCCCAGTGGCATCGGGATCCTCCCCCCATCGATGCGAGAGGGTTTGATTGTACTTCTATTAAAACCCTGTAAGGACCCACTTAAATGCAAATCTTACCGTCCAATTTCTCTTTTTAATGTGGATGTTAAGATTCTGGCCAAAATATTGGTGTAGCGCTACCCCCTTCAGGAGCCGCTGTTTGATTCAGGATCGGCTTTCTAAGTTACCTTCTTGACTTGGTCTAGGGGTGACCTCTGTGAGTGTGAGAAAAAGCTAGTGTCCAGACACAAATTCAGTTTCAAAGCTTTATTCCAAGGCCCAAACTGGCCAACATCAAAAGGCACACAACAGGAAAAAAAGCTGATGAGAATAGAGGAACTTTAGTATCAGGCCTCTGGATGTTAAGAGAGAGCAAGCCTGCTCTCAGCAATGATGCAAATCAATTCGTCGCCACCCGATCAAGGTGGGTAAAGTGCCCCCCCCCCAGACAGGCAGTTATCTAGTGCCTGGCAACTGGAGAGTCACCTGTAAAGAAAAATCACTGGGAGGATACAGGCCTCTGCCACAGGCTGGACAATTTAGGATTTAGAAAAGTCAGGTTGAATAGATCCTCCCAGTTAGTTCAATCAATGTCACTCACTGACAGTCTGAGCATACCTGTCATACGGTGCGGTGACTGGATCCCCGGTGGTTCGTCTAGGCCTTCCGGACAACCTCTGGTTCTAGGTTCTCCAGAGCCAATTCCCACCGCACAGCTCCTAGCTTGGGATCCCTCCAGCAACAGTTTGGAACCCAGCAAGCCGGCTGGGTCCCTCTTTAATTAAGGTGCATGGTGCTTGACCTCGGCATGGCAGGACGCGGTGGCGGGGCCCATTAATGCGCGTACCCTGAAGGTGGGTACCGCACCTGGAACTCGGGCCCCGCAAGAACAACCCGCCAAAAAACGGCCTTGCAGATATATCAACCTTCCCAGCATGCCCAATGAGGGAAAAACCCCCCTGATTGGCTGCTGAAAAGAGGTGGATCCCCCAGAACCCCTCTAGCGCCAACTGCCACCCCTTGCGCGCAGACTGACCTACAGGACGATTCTGGAATTGGCAGCAGCCTAAATTCCATAATTTGTGAATGGGAGTGATTAAGCCTCTCACCCCCCACTAATTTTAGTGTAGCGCCCGTACCAAAAGTAGGGGGGCGCTACATACTCCTCCCACTTGAGTAAACACTGTCCCCAGTGTCCAAAAGCATTCGATCCCGAATGCAGACCTGATACTGAACAACAGGGAAGTAAGAAGAAAAAGTAAGCTCGAATCTGAACGTGAAACCCTCTCCAAATAGCATAAACCTGCAAGTACTGGTAAAAGGCATTGGGCCAGATTCAGAAAAGAGATACGACGGCGTATCTCCTGATACGCCGTCGTATCTCTGAGTGCGGTCGGTCGTATCTATGCGCCTGATTCAGAGAATCAGTTACGCATAGATATCCCTAAGATCCGACAGGTGTAAGTGTCTTACACCGTCGTATCTTAGGCTGCATTTTCTGGCTGCCCGCTAGGTGGCGCTTCCGTTTGTTTACGGGAGGAATATGCAAATTACTATTTATGTCGATTCAGAAACGAACGACCGCCCGGCGCTTTTTTTTTACGTCGTTCGCATTCTGGTTTTTCCGGCGTAAAGTTACCCCTGCTATATGAGGGGTATGTGCGGCGTATCCTTTGTTAAGTATGGCCGTCGTTCCCTCGCCGAGTTTTGAAATTTTTACGTCGTTTGCGTAAGTCGTTCGCGAATACGGATGTACGTCATTTACGTTCACATCGATTCCAATACGTCCTTGCGGCGTACTTTGGCGCAATGCACACTGGGATATTTTACGGACGGCGCATGTGCCGTTAATTTTTTTTTAAAAAAACGCAGGGTCAAGTCAAATTTAAATACAATACGCCCCCAACATCCCCATTTGAATTACACGGCCTTACGCCGCAACACATACGTTACGCCGCCGTAAATAAGGGCGCAATTTCTTTCTGAATACAGAACTTGCCCAAAGTTACAGCGGCGTAACGTATCTCCGATACGTTACGCCGGTATAAAGATACGCTCGGGTATCTGAATCCGGCCCATTGTCTCTTAAAGTAACGGTGCAGAGCACTGCCCCTAATGGTCAATGCGCTGGTACTGCAACAGTTCACTTAATTAAAAGGGGGGGGGGGAAGTCACAAGTGCGGAAATAGCAGCAAAGAGGAAGAAAAAAAATAGTCCTTCTTTTCCAACCTGATCTTCCAGTGCTGTACCTCCAACGTTCACAGACCTCCACTCTAACTGACTGAACCCACCCCCCAAAGAGTTCTACACAAAAGAAGTCTATGTGGTTCTGGAGGAGTAGGGGGAATAGGGGAACTGGGACCATCCAGGAGAGTGGGAACAAAGTTCTTGTCCAATGTTCTTGTAGAACTAATAGGTCACGCAATGTCCGCATGCTTTCTACTTATAGAACCGGGGGTCAGGTAACCAAATAACGTCCCCCTCAGGCGTGGTAGATTTCACAGTGAAAACCTGGTCTTCTCTCCCGGGACTCCCCAACACAACCCGGTCCCGGCAGATGTGTCAGCCCCGGCTCCAATCACGGTAACAATATTTAAACCTTGTCTTCAATTGGGGCGCCCATGGATTAGTCTCTCCTAAGATGCGGGGCACTTTCAAATGCACTCAAATGGCAATCTTTGCACCAAACCTCTCGCTCCTGATCAATTCGGCAAAGGAGAGAGGGTGGCACATATGGGTATTCATACCCGTACTCAGTGGCGACCTTCTGATCCACCACACACTGTAGGTAAGTAGTGTTGCTCACGAATATTCGCATTGCGAATATTCGACTCGAATATAGCATATTCGAGAAATCGCGCTATATTTCGAAATTCGCGGTGAATATTCGCAATTCCGAATATTCGATTTTTTACAATTTTTTTTTTGAATCAGATCACATCCTAGATATCTCCATCGACGTCTAAAAGCATTGCTGGTATCATTAGAGACCCTGGGCCGAGTAGCTGAAGCGTTCATTGAATTTTCCAGAAAGATCGCAATGCGATTATTCGGCAAACGCAATATCGCGCGATTATTTTCCTCGCCCCGATCTTCCGCATCAGAGCGATTTTTACAGTTTCATTTTTAAAACAGATCACATCCTAGTGATCTCCATAGACGTCTGAAAGCATTGCTGGTATGATTAGAGCCATTGGGCCGAGTAGCTGAAGCGATCATTTTATATTGCCGAATATTCGCAATGCGAATATTCGGCAATAGGAATATTGCGCGATTATTTGCTCCGCCCTTTTGCATCAGAGCCAATCAGAGTTCTCCTTCCACACTCGTCACAGGTTAGCAACCAATAGGAACCTGCCTGCATGGACATTATATAAGCTCACTCCCAGCACCATTTCATTGCAGATTCAGAAGCTGGCTATAGAGTGTGGAGGCTGTTTCTGTGTTCCTGGTTTCCTGTGTCTTTGTTCTTGATTGATTTAGATCATCACCAGCATTGCTATTTAGTGATTCCAGTGGATCTTTTCCAGTATATCAACTGCTTTTTTCAAAGCAATAGACCCAAGAGCTTTTTTCAAAGCTACGTTTTGTGCTGTTTTGTGCTGTTTTTTTCATTTGTGTTACTGTTTGATCCTGCAATCCTCCCTGTTCAGTTATATTTGCAAGAGATTTCAGAACACATATTGATCTGAGCTTTATAAAAGAGCTTTTCTAAAAGCTAAGTTTTGTTCATCTTGTGTTACTGTTAGATCTTGCAGGTTCGCTGTTCAGTGATATTTGATAGGCATCTCAGTTCAAATTTTGTTTAGTTTTCCCTAAAGAGCTTTTATAAAAGCTAAGTTTTGTGTTCAGTTTAGTTAAATTTTGTGTAGTAAGTGTACACACTGTTAGTGTACATTTATTTCATCTAGCTTAGCTTAGTGTGTGTTTAGTGTCTGTGTTTTGTGTTTAAAAAAAAAAAAAAAAAAAAAAGTTAGTGTTTGTTTAGTGCTTTTTTTTTTTTTCTTTAATTTTGTAGTCCTTGTCTGGTGTACTACTTTTCTTATAGTTTAGTAGCTGTCTGTGTACGTCTTTGTCTGCGTGCCTGTCTTGTAAAAAAAACACAAAAACACATTTTGTTCACATTTTCCCCCCCAATAAAGTTTAACCCCCCCACACACATATCAGCAATAATGAGCGGCATCCGTGGCCGTGGCAGCAGGGGTAGGGGAGTTACTCCCAGTGCTGGATCGCTGCCAGCACGGGGTACCTCTCGTGCCCCTACTAGTGGTAGAGGATCGGGTGCAAGGGGAGTACGCCTGATCCGGGAGTTCTTCCCATCGGGCAGCCGCCCGATATTGCCATCTCAGGCTCAAGTAGTGGTGGACTACATGGGGCACAGCAGTGCCACTGAGTCGTCGGTCCCGACTCACAGTAGTACCACCATTACACCGTTGCCTGTACTACCCCCCCCCAGCCCCCAAGAGTCCAGCATCTTACTGTTCGACAGCGACAGTGATAGGGATCTCTTGGGGGAGGCCATGCATCAGGCAGACCTCCAGCTCTGTCCTGATGGTCAGGACCTTTTTGAAGGGATGGATGAGGAGGATGGGATACCTGCTGGCAGTATCCCAGAGACATCCCTTCAAACTGGTGCTGCTGTTTTGGTGCAGGAAACAGCAGCACCTAGTCAGACCCAGGCGTGGGTGAGGGGACAGCGGAGCCAGGCTAGAGGCTCCATGTCACGTGGTTCCCTCAGACCAACACATCTCAGCCCTTGGTCTGACATCTCTGGGGGCGAAGAGGGTGACCCATCATGGTTGCCATCTGACGCGTCGGCTCACTACGTCAGTGACGACGGGGAAGGTAGGCACCCTGGTGAAACGGTGCGCCAGGTCACCACCAGGGAGACCATCGTCAGGGTCTCCACTGGTGATGGCAGCAGGAGGTGTCAGGAGGAGGAGCAGCAGCAGCAGCAGCAGCAGCAGGCAGCTCCACCTGTGCGCACCGAATCCCAGCAGGTGCAAGTAAGCGTCACCCCATCTGACAGGAGGGCGGTGCTGAAGTCACCTGTCTGGAATTTCTTTACCCTGGTGGCAGACAACCCTACCGTGGCCATCTGCCGGATTTGTAAAGTGAGGGTGAAGAGAGGGAAGTGTTTGGCTCGGGTGGGTACCACAGCCCTGAACCAGCACCTGAGGATAAACCACTGGGCGTTGTATGAAGAGATGAAGCGTGGTGGTGGTAGCAGCGCCACCACCACACGTGAGCAGGGTACAGCAGCCCCTGCCACATCTTCATCTGTTTCCAGCAGGTCATGCCCCCCCGCTCCCTCTAGTAGAGGTACTGGTACCGGCAGCCAGACCTCTACTTCCACAGCACCCTCCACGTCTGTGTCCCTCACTGCCGTCCGGCGCCAGGCGTCGATTTCAGACGCCTTTGACCGCACCACTCCCTTCCCCCCTGGAGACCGACGTGTGCGTTCCCTCAATGGGCTCCTGGCAAGGGTTATTGCCCAACATCTGCTGCCCTTCAACATAGTTGACAGCAACCCCTTCAGGCAGATGTTGGAGCAGGCCCAACCCCAATGGCGTGTCCCCAGCCGCCATTTCTTTGCCAGGACTGGTGTCCCTGCCCTACACCAGCACATTGTGCAGAATGTAACCCTGTCGCTGGATCACGCTGTCAGCGACAGGGTTCATCTGACAATGGATGGCTGGACCAGCAGGCATGGGCAGGGACGCTACATCAGCTTCACGGCCCATTGGGTTTCCCTCCGAGGCGTCGGTGAGGGATCGTCGGCAACCGATCTTGTGGTGCCGCCCCGGGGTGTCCAGGGGAGAACTGCTGGTCTCCCTCAAGCCACTGTCTCCGCAGCTGCTGAGCCTCCCAGCAAGCGCCCCCGTAGCTACTCAAGTGTGGGGCACGTGCGCTGTCAGGCCGTGCTCCAGCTTGTTAGTTTAGGGGACCGGAGACACACTGCAGAAGAAGTGCTGAAAGCACTTCAAGCTCAGGTCCAGAAGTGGCTGACACCCCGAAGGCTCCAGCCAGGTATGGTTGTCTGCGATAACGGCAGCAACCTACTCGCCGCCCTCCATGCTGGCAGTCTGACGCACGTGCCCTGTCTGGCACATGTCCTCAACCTGGTGGTGCAGAAGTTCCTGCGCACTTATCCAGGGTTGAGTGACATTGTGGCAAAGGCGCGTAGGATTGCCAGCCACTTCAGGCGCTCCCCAACCGCTACCGCGTCCCTGTCCAAATTGCAGCGGAAGTACAATCTGCCCCTTCACAGGCTGATTGTGGACAGTGTGACGCGGTGGAACTCCACCCTCCACATGCTGAAGAGGTTGTGGGAGCAGCAAAGGGCGGTGAGGGAGTACCTGATGGAACTAGGCACTCAGAGGGCTTCACCACAACTCCCTTTCATCGCCTGTGCGGAGTGGGGGCAGATAAACCAGGTCTGCCAAGTGTTGTCCTCCTTCGAGCAGGCGACCAAGATGGTCAGCAGTGAGCAAATTGGCCTCAATAGCGTGCTGCCAATACTGTTCATGCTGGAGAGGACACTAGATCGCCTGCTCGAGGCTGGGGAGAGTGCCTTGGTGGAGCAGGAGGAGTCAGCAATGCTCCACCGAGACCAGGGCCAGGACGAGGAGGAGGAGGAGGAGGATGATGATGAAGAGGAGGAGGAGGTGGTTGCTGGTGTCGTCCCGGAGTCAGGGCCTGGTCAGGAGGGAGAGCCGGTGTTGGGGGCACCGATAGTCCGGGGGTTGGGCATGTCTGAGTTTGACCAGCAGCGCCTCAGGGAAGAAGAGTCGCACCTCATTCACCTGGCCAGCATTGAGGAGTCACAGCGGGCTGTGCTCTTCCCCATGGCTGCCCACATGCTGAGATGCCTCAGGAGGGACCCCCGGGTTAAGACCATCAAGACGAGGGATGATTTCTGGATGGCCACCCTTTTGGATCCCAGGTGCAAGGGGAAACTGGAGCAGTTCATCCCAGCCAGCCGGAGGCAGCACCGGATGGAGGAACTGCAGGCAGCCATTGTCAGACGGTTGGAGCAGGCAACTCCCCGGCCTCCAGTTGTCCCCCCTCATCTCACCCAGCAGGTGGCTGCACCCAGCTGCAGCCGAGCAGGGGACCTAATGGAAGAGATGAGGATGTTCTTCCAAACCGAGCGACCCAGTACCACCACCAGCAGCAGCAGCAGCAGTCACCACCAGCGGCTGGCCCACATGGTGGCAGACTACATGGCGTCCGTCGGTGCTTCTGACAGTATGAGCACCGACGACCCCATGGAGTACTGGGTTGCCAGATTGGACACCTGCCGCGAGCTCGCTCAGTATGCGCTGGAGTTATTGTCTTGCCCCCCCTCCAGCGTACTATCTGAGCGGACATTCAGCGCGGCAGGTGGGGTGGTCACGGACAAGAGGACCCGTCTGTCCACAGACTCCGTGGACAGACTCACATTCATAAAGATGAATGAGTCCTGGATCGGCGGTGACTTTCTGGCACCCGTCGTCGGTTCAGGGCGCTGAAGGGTCCCTTGCCATGCATTCCCTGATGAAGCCCCGGACCTGATGTATTTACAGTGCTGAATATAACTATTTCAACATCAGAGAAAATCAATGTTAATATTTGGTACAGTAGGCTTTCTTTGCAATTACAGCGGTCAAACATTTCTTGTAGTTTTACACCAGCTTTGCACACACTGGAGGAGGGATTTTGGCCCACTCCTCCACACAGATCTTCTCTACATCAGTCATGTTTCTGGGCTATCGCTGAGAAACACGGAGTTTGAGCTCCCTCCAAAGATTCTCTATTGGGTTTAGGTCTGGAGACTGGCTAGGCCACGCCAGAACCTTGATATGCTCCTTACAGAGCCAATCCTTGGTTATCCTGGCTGTGTGCTTTGGGTCATTCTCATGTTGGAAGACCCAGCCTCGACCCATCTTCAAAGCTCTAACTCAGGGAAGGAGGTTGTTGCCCAAAATCTTGCAATACATGGCCCCGGTCATCCTCTCCTTAATACAGTGCAGTCACCCTGTCCCATGTGCAGAAAAACACCACCAAAGCATGATGCTACCACCCCCATGCTTCACATTAGGGATGGCGTTCTTGGCATGGTACTCATCATTATTCTTCCTCCGAACACGGTTAGTGAAATTATGATCAAAAAATTATATTATAGTCTCATCTGACCACATGATTTTCTCCCATGACTCCTTTGGATCAGTCAAGACAATTATGTCAGCAGTTATTTCACACCCTATATACTCTTATTAAGACTGCTGTACATCATGGCAACTCCTGCCCATGTGATATGACTCTGTATCAACTACTACTGTTAATACTGCTACTGCTGCTTCTGCTGCCCAGTCAAGACACCTATGTCAGCAGTTATTTCACACCCTATATACTCTTATTAAGACTGCTGTACATCATGGCACCTCCTGCCCATGTGATATGACTCTGTATCAACTACTACTGTTAATACTACTACTGCTGCTTCAGCTGCTGCTGCCGCCCAGTCAATACACCTATGTCAGCAGTTGTTTAACACTCTATATACTCTTATTCCTACTGCTGTTCATCATGGCACCTCCTGCCCATGTGATATGACTCTGTATCAACTACTACTGTTAATACTACTGCTGCTGCTTCTGCTGCTGCTGCTGCCCAGTCAAGACACCTATGTCAGCAGTTATTTGACACTCTATATACTCCTATTCCTACTGCTGTTCATGATGGCACCTCCTGCCCATGTGATATGACTCTGTATCAACTACTACTGTTAATACTACTGCTGCTTCTGCTGCTGCTGCCCAGTCAAGACACCTATGTCAGCAGTTATTTGACACTCTATATACTCCTATTCCTACTGCTGTTCATGATGGCACCTCCTGCCCATGTGATATGACTCTGTATCAACTACTACTGTTAATACTACTGCTGCTGCTTCTGCTGCTGCTGCTGCCCAGTCAAGACACCTATGTCAGCAGTTATTTGACACTCTATATACTCCTATTCCTACTGCTGTTCATGATGGCACCTCCTGCCCATGTGATATGACTCTGTATCAACTACTACTGTTAATACTACTGCTGCTTCTGCTGCTGCTGCCCAGTCAAGACACCTATGTCAGCAGTTATTTGACACTCTATATACTCCTATTCCTACTGCTGTTCATGATGGCACCTCCTGCCCATGTGATATGACTCTGTATCAACTACTACTGTTAATACTACTGCTGCTTCTGCTGCTGCTGCCCAGTCAAGACACCTATGTCAGCAGTTATTTGACACTCTATATACTCCTATTCCTACTGCTGTTCATGATGGCACCTCCTGCCCATGTGATATGACTCTGTATCAACTACTACTGTTAATACTACTGCTGCTTCTGCTGCTGCTGCCCAGTCAAGACACCTATGTCAGCAGTTATTTGACACTCTATATACTCCTATTCCTACTGCTGTTCATCATGGCACCTCCTGCCCATGTGATATGACTCTGTATCAACTACTACTGTTAATACTACTACTGCTGCTTCTGCTGCCCAGTCAAGACACCTATGTCATCAGTTATTTCACACCCTATATACTCTTATTAAGACTGCTGTTCATCATGGCACCTCTTGCCCGAGTGATTTGACACTGTATTGTCAATGTCTACTACTACTATTACAGCTCAGTCAAGACACCTGTGTCCCAATTTTTTGGTACACTATTGACTACTATGACCACTACTGATGCTGTAAAGTATTCCCCAAGTGTTTTTATGCTATGTATTACTATTACCACTACTGCTTGTAAATCATGCCTGTGTGATACTTAGTGGGAATGCTTTAATAAGCATTCCTAGTATGGATACCCGTAAATGTATTAATCTTAATTAGTGTGAATGCTTTAATAAACATTTCCAGTATTGATATCCGTAAATTTAGTAATCTTATTATTCCTTACGTTTTTTGGTTCTGCGTAACTTCGGCATACTTTCAGCTATTGAGACCATTCAACTGTAAAAATGTTCGTCTCGTTCAGCTAATGATGGGACTTCTTCAAGTTTTTTTCTACTTTTTACACTTTTATAAATTTTAAGCTTTTAGACCCTTTTTTTAAACATTGAAGTCAATGAGAACATCCTTTTCCCCTTTGAATTCACATGCCATGCCAAAAGTTTCAGCTACTTCATACTTTCACTTACAGACACTGAAAAACCTTTAAAGCGGTCACAAAATATTTAGCTATCCGGCTATGACTTTTCAGATCGTTATCGTTTACAATTTTTTGGTGAAAACGCAATTTACGTTTTGCGAATTTTTCACAAAAATGCAATAGGTTATAATGTAATCCTATGGAGGGGATTTAGAGTCTGTCATGTGACCTTAACATTGGAGATCTTTGTAATTAAAAATATCTTTACAAAAAGGGGAAACAAATTGGTCTCACGCCCACAAGATCTACTTTTCATACACAATTTTTATATCAAAACGTAGCTATGCTTGTCTGGTTTATGGCAATGTGACCAATTCTGCGATACGTATTTTAGTTTTAATTATTGGAGCAACAGCCAGAAATTATGTCTCATAGACTCTCATGTGAAATTATCTAAAAAATGTTGCTGCAGAACTCACAAAGACGCTCTTTTCTAAATCGCAGACATGGCCACATTTTTAAGTTTATCTACATAAATTTCATATCGATGCGTTTACAAGGGCCGTGTATTTCAAACGGTGTAGTCGTTGTATCAATTGCATGTACGTTTGAGGATTTATTAAGCTTTGTTTGGAGGCTTAAATCATGTATTAGATCTGTGAATTAAAAGCGTTTGTAATGTTATTTCTTTCCATAAATAACTTTCCTGACCTCAGTGCAATATTCCTCCTCACTGACCTGGGGGGGAGGGGAAACCTATTGAGGGGGGAGGGGCGACCAGGAAGTCAGCATACTCTATACTTTGCAGATAGAGAAAGAAGCTGTGTGTCCTAAAGATAGTGTAGTGGTTATGGTGAATGTCTTTGGCAAGGGGCTCACCAATTAAGCTATTCAGCATTCCCACTCGCATTTTCCTCAGGAAATGCATTGTCTAGTTATATTATATTTTAATACTCCTGCTGCTGCCTCCATGCTGAGTAAAGCTTCATGACCTTTCTGGCACAGCGGATCCACCAACAGCCTCCGCTACAAGCTACCAGACCGGACTACCAGACCGGATCTAAACAGCAAGTGTAACTATAACAATGAACCTTATGTTAAACCCTGTTTTGCGGCATTTATACTGCAACCATTGGGCTGACTGCAAGAGCTCATCTGCATTCTCTCTCTTTCTTGCTCTCCCTCTCTCTCTCTTTGTATATATATATATATTGTTGCTTTTGTTATGTTCATTTTTCAACAGTTTATTTTGTGTTCGTCGTGTCTGTGTCGTGTGCTTTAGTTTGTCCTAGGTTAATGTTAAATAAAATAATAGTATAAAATGTTTTTGCTTATTATGAAGTTAAATGTGTTGATGTTGATTTGTTTGATGTGAAGTTAGATGTGTTTAAAAACCTACAACTCTATCTCAAAAAGAAATGAAACATTTCCAAAAAATAAGTTTTTTTAATACAAAAATAAATTTAAATATAGCTCTCAATCCGTTTCTGAATGCGGTGCATTTCCGCAATCTGACCCGATAGCTGCTGCTCTAGCAGAGCATTTTGTTGGTTGAGGTAGCTCATCTTCCGCTGGTTCTGAAGGATCTTCTGGTGCGTCTTTTGGATGAGTATATTTTGCCTCCTCAGATCTCTTGATGCTTTTAGGATATAATAAAAAAACATTTGGATTTCAAATAACGTTACCAAATAAATAAATATTTTTTTTTGCTTATTAATCAATCATTATCATGTGTATACACTTGTTATGTGTCTAACACATCCCGGGAGTGCAGAATTATTAGGCAAATGAGTATTTGGACCACATCATCCTCTTTATGCATGTTGTCTTACTCCAAGCTGTATAGGCTCGAAAGCCTACTACAGATTAGGCATATTAGGTAATGTACATCTCTGTAATGAGAAGGTGTGTGGTCTAATGACATCAACACTCTATATCAGGTGTGCATAATTATTAGTCAATTTCCTTTTCTTTGGCAAAATTGGCCAAAAGAAGGATTTGACAGACTCTGAAAAGTCCAAAATAGAGAGATATCTAGCAGAGGGATGCAGCACTCTTAAAGTTGCAAAGCTTCTGAAGCGTGATCATCAAACAAAAGAAGCGTGTGGAAAAACAAAGGTGCAAAATAACTGCCCATGAACTGAGAAAAGTTAAGCGTGCAGCTGCCAAGATGCCACTTGCTACAAGATTGGCCATATTTCAGAGCTGCAACATCACTGGGGTGCCCAAAAGCACAAGGTGTGCAATACCCAGAGACATGGCCAAGGTAAGAAAGGCTGAAAGACGATGACCACTGAACAAGACACACAAGCTGCAACGTCAAGACTGTGCCAATAAATATCTCAAGAAAGATTTTTCTAAGGTTTTATGGACTGCTGAAATGAGAGTGAGTCTTGATGGGCCAGATGGAAGAGCCCGTGGCTGGATTGGTAAAGGGCAGGGAGCTCCAGTCCGACTCAGACGCCAGCAAGGTGGTGGTGGAGTACTGGTTTGGGCTGGTATCATCAAAGATGAGCTTGTGGGGCCTTTTCGGATTGAGGATGGAGTCAAGCTCAACTCCCAGTCCTACTGCCAGATTATGGAAGAGACCTTCTTCAAGCAGTGGTACAGGAAAAAGTCACCATCCTTCAAGAAAAACATGATTTTCATGCAGGACAATGCTCCATCACACGTGTCAAAGTACTCCACAGCGTGGCTGGCAAGAAAGGGTATTAAATAAAAAAAAGTAATGACATGGCCTCCTTGTTCACCTGATCTGAACCCCATTGAGAACCTGTGGTCCATCATCAAATGTGGGATTTACAAGGAGGGAAAACAGTACACCTCTCTGAACAGTGTCTGGCAGGCTGTGGTTGCTGCTGCACGCAATGTTGATGGTGAACAGATCAAAACACTGACAGAATCCATGGATGTCAGGCTTTTGAGTGTCCTTGCAAAGAAAGGTGGCTATATTGGTCACTGATTTGTTTTTGTTTTGTTTTTAAATGTCAGAAATGTGTATTTGTGAATGTTGAGATGTTATATTGGTTTCACTGTTAAAAATAAATCATTGAAATGGCTATCTATTTATTTTTTGGTTAAGTTGCCTAATAATTCTGCACAGTAATAGTAGTCACCTGCACACACAGATATCCCCCGAAAATAACTAACACTAAAAACAAACTAAAAACTACTTCCAAAAAAATTCAGCTTTGATATTAATGAGTTTTTTGGGTTCATTGAGAACATGGTTGTTGTTCAATAATAAAATGAATCCTCAAAAAATACAACTTGCCTAATAATTATGCACTACCTGTATACTTCTAGCATCAATACCATATTATGGTTCTACAATCTGACAGGTGCGCTTTATATGTTGTCCATTTTTATATCTACATTTTGTTGTTGAAATGTTATTAATCATTGTGCACATATTTACCTTCCTGAATGAGGCTCACAGGACCGCTCTCTTCCTCCTGCTCTTCTGCTTGAGAAGTTGGGGTGGTGGGGGGGGGAAGCTCCTCAGCTTGCTCCTCAACAGGAGCTGGGGTTGGGGAGTGGGAGGGCCCTGGCTGCTCCTCCTCATCCATCTCCTCCTCTGCCGCATCCTCCTCTGCCGCATCCTCCTCCTCCTCATCGGCCTGGCGCCTTCTGCGCTTGGCGCGGACAACTGGCATTGGAGCTCCTATAATAACACAATGTTCATATATTATAAAAATGTTTTCTAATGACGTATGCAAATTCTGTGTACTGTGCTGTATTGTATATGAATACAAATTGATTTATATAGACAGTTAACCAATGGGACAATGTTATATTAAAGGGTCTTGTGGGCACTACAGGGGACTGAGCGTGAGCTGGGATGCAACCATGTTAAAATGAGCTGTTTTTGTCTCCTTTGTTTTGTTCAGACCATCTCATGTTAAAAAAAGGGCCTGATGGAGCACACGGGATTACTATAACAACCCCACTCCTAACACAGGAATTTAGTGGTAATCTATATATATAAAACTCAACGTGTGTGTGTGCATAAATGTATGTATGTATGTATGTATGTATGTATGTTCCAGCATCACGTACAAACGGCTAAAGATATTTATATGAAACTTGGCACACAGGTTACTTATATGTCAGCCACAAACATAGGATAGGTGGTTTAAACCTTACCCACCCCCACTTGCCATGGTCGGGGTTTTTCTTTAAAGTCCCATGCAAAGCAATGGGAAAATTATGTTCCCACATAACTTCTGTGTTCCTGTCTGCTGCCCCATGTATTTTTTCAACAGTACTATGAATACCTTGGCCGGTGGTGATATATGTTAGCACAACATGGCATCTTGGTTAACAACATCTGACCTTACATGAATTACATATGACCTTACATAACTGTCACCAAAGGAGCTGCGGTGGCTCCACGCGATTGCCACTGCACTGACAACTGATTCACCTCTGCAGCTAGGGGTTCGGATCCCGCTCTCGGCTACCTGTGAATTGAGTTTGGTGGTCTCAGCCCCGCCCCTGGTGGGTGTGCTATGCGAGGTTGGGTTGGGAGGACCCCCTCACACCCGCCATTGCCAACCGGGGCATGGAGAAAGGTGGCAGATTGCCTCTGGGGGAGGCCTCCCAACTCCTGCAGGCCGGCTCCTCTCTCTTTCGAGTTCACGCACAAAATACACTTTTTAAAAAAAAAACATAACTGTCAACAATAACTTACCTGGATGATATTTAGCCCGAAGACGTCTGACATGAACCATTTGGCGCCTCTTCAGGTCAGACCACTTCTTAACAATGGCCTTGTGGTCATGTTGGCCGCCAAAGTCAGCGATTAGGGCGCTGACCACAGCCCTTTTCTGTGGCTGCCTCCGCAGCTCATCGTATCCTGTTTCCAGGAACTTCTGCAAGATGAAGAACAAAGTATATTGTAATACTTCTGTTGACAGCCTTATGGATATATGACGTAAATGTATGCTATTCAACAATTGGAAGCATTCTCGCCTTATTAATCAATGACAGGGGTAACATGAAAGATTTTATATCCTGCCATTTCGGTCGCCACCTTTTTTGCATAAATATAGCAGCCATTATCATTTGCATAATTATGAATATATTATTAACAACACAGGATACACGTATAGGGGAGATATGCGTTGCTAACTCTTTTCCCTGTCAGGAGCCTAACGCCCCGGGGGGTCAGAGACGGGACCTTTTTCGGAGGACCACTGACGTATGTACCAGTCGCAGTTTTTTGTGATGTCACTCTTTAGGTGTGTGCACATTTTTCACTGCATCCGGGTGGAGTTTTTGGGTTGTGTTTTGCACGCCACAGGCTTTTCAACAGGAAAAAAACAGCTGGAGGCAGAATGGTTGCAAAACACTACGTGTTTGTTACTTAACTCTGGGTTTCAAGACCAGTCCACCTCCAGCTGTTGCAAAACTACTACTCCCATCAGCCACGGTCTGTCAGTGCATGCTAAGAATTTTACTTTTGCTGCATTTAGGGTGCCACAGTTTAGAGACCCGTGCATAAAGGCCTGAAAAATGGGGGCCTGCAGAACTTACAATACTAGAAGTGCCAGCATTCCCAGGCATGCTGGAAGTTGTAGTTCTGCAACATCTAAAGGGCAATATGTATTCGAACGTCCTTGGGCCTTGAGGACACTGAAGTCAGGACGTTCGCATACGTCCTATGTCCAAAAAAATTTTAAATTCATTATGCTAAATAACAAGGAAAAGTGCCTAAATACACATTTGCCAACCAGGGTGTCTGCAGCTGTCCAGGCATGCTGGGACTTGTAGTTTTGTAAAAGCAGGAGACACATTTTTTGTGAAATACTAATATATGATCATATATACTAACTTTTAAACTAGACTTAAATGCTGGGCTGGGCTGGGACTTGTAGTTTTGTAAAAGCAGGAGACACATTTTTGGTTAAATACTAATATCTGATCATATATACTAACTTTTAAACTAGACTTAAATGCAGTTGAAGATGATGAAATAACAGTGGTCAAAATACTTACACAAATCAGCAACTTTTCCTCAGACTTAGTGAAATTGCTTCCAACCATGTTGCTGTGTGATTGCGCTGCGATCATAAGTTGGAAACTGGCAAGGCTCCAGGAAATGGTCGCGTGTTGTTCGCGTGTTGATTGCGCTGCTTGGACCGAGATGGGTCCATATGGCTTCGGCTGTATGGACCACAGTAACTCTTTTCCCTGTCAGGAGCCTAGGAGCCTAACGCCCCGGGGGGTCAGAGACGGGACCTTTTCGGAGGACCACTGACGTATGCAACCGTCGCAGTTTTTTGTGATGTCACTCTTTAGGTGTGTGCAAATTTTTCCTTGCACCGGGTGGAGTTTTTGGGTTGTGTTTTGCACGCCACAGGCTTTTCAACAGAAAATAACCAGCTGGAGGCAGAATGGTTGCAAAACACTACGGGTTTGTTACCTAACTCTGGGTTTCAAGACCAGTCCACCTCCAGCTGTTGCAAAACTACTACTCCCATCAGCCACGGTCTTTCAGTGCATGCTAAGAATTTTACTTTTGCTGCATCTAGGGTGCCACAGTTTAGAGACCCGTGCATAAAGGCCTGAAAAATGTGGGCCTGCAGAACTTACAATACTAGAAGTGCCAGCATTCCCAGGCATGCTGGAAGTTGTAGTTCTGCAACATCTAAAGGGCAATATGTATTCGAACGTCCTTGGGCCTTGAGGACACTGAAGTCAGGACGTTCGCATACGTCCTATGTCCAAAAAAATTTTAAATTCATTATGCTAAATAACAAGGAAAAGTGCCTAAATACACATTTGCCAACCAGGGTGTCTGCAGCTGTCCAGGCATGCTGGGACTTGTAGTTTTGTAAAAGCAGGAGACACATTTTTGGTTAAATACTAATATCTGATCATATATACTAACTTTTAAACTAGACTTAAATGCAGTTGAAGATGATGAAATAACAGTGGTCAAAATACTTACACAAATCAGCAACTTTTCCTCAGACTTTGTGAAATTGCTTCCCACCATGTTGCTGTAATATTGGGAAACTGGCAAGGCTCCAGGAAATGGTCGCGTGTTGTTCGCGCAATTGCGCATGCGCGATCGAAAAATCGCAATCGCAATATGTATTTTGGTTAAAATATCATACATATTCGATTTCAGAGTGCTGCTACAGCAGTTTTCGAAATATCTGCAATAAATTTCGCATTCGCATGTTGCGATATTTCGATAAAATATCAGGAATATTCTGAGCCAATCAGAGCGCTCCTCCAGCATATCTCGAAATTGCGCAATAAATATCGCATTCGCATGTTGCGATATTTCGATAAAATATCAGGAATATTCTGAGCCAATCAGAGCGCTCCTCCAGCATATCTCGAAATTGCGCAATAAATATCGCATTCGCATGTTGCGATATTTAGATAAAATATCACGAATATTCTGAGCCAATCAGAGCGCTCCTCCAGCATATCTCGAAATTGCGCAATAAATATCGCATTCGCATGTTGCGATATTTCGATAAAATATCACGAATATTCTGAGCCAATCAGAGCGCTCCTCCAGCATATCTCGAAATTGCGCAATAAATATCGCATTCGCATGTTGCGATATTTCGATAAAATATCACGAATATTCTAAGCCAATCAGAGCGCTCCTACCGCAGTTATTAAAAAAATCGCAATTATTTTCGCATTCGCAATAGCGAAAAATCGCATTCAATTAATTTCGATAAAATATCACGAATATTCGAATTTAGCGAATATATCTCGAATATTCGAATATATATTCGAGATATATCGCGAAATCGAATATGGCATATTCTGCTCAACACTATAGGTAAGCCAGCCTGGGCAATGTGTGTGAATCACTACATCCCGGCAACACCAAAGCGTCTGGTGCTCTCTTCAAGGCCGGAGTGGCGCGGGGCAGTGGGGCAGCAAGCATAGTAACGGACACAGGGCTTAACTCACCGATCCCCCGAGTCAATTTCAGAGCGTCTTCAGACGGCTGGCGGACTTCGCCGGATTCACTCCGGCCGGAGTTGGTCTTTCCTTCCTGGGTATCCTCGGAAACGTGAGGCGCCTCAGGGTCCCGCGACCCCGGGAGACAGGACTCGGGAAGGCGATCAGAGAGATTTCCGTCAGCAACCATAGATTCTCCCGGTATTGAACTAAAGTTCGTTAAGCCCCATTCCTCCGGCGATAAAGAATCTAAGGGCTTGACAACCGTAGAACTTCCCGGCTGTTCTGCTGGGAGACATTCAACAGGTAGGCCTCGACCACGGCCGTGGGAGGCTGCAGTAGGTCCCTCTTGGGCGGACTTGTGCCACTTGGAGACCGTGGAGGAAGTTTCGGTAGTCTCCGAGGGGGTATCGCCATGGGTGCTGGTCACATCCGACGTACTCGTCACACTAGACAAAACCCTTTCTAAGTCTGGGCTTTCTCCCAGGCTTACCTCCAATGAAGTAGGTGGCAAGGTAGCCAAGGGCAAAGTTAGGGTGGATGACACCGAGATCACATCCGAGTCCCGGACTTTTGGTTCCACGATCACTACCGATGGAGAGGACTCCGGCCAGGTCGGCTCCTCTCCTGCCGTGAGGGCGGCCGTAACGACATTCACCCGGTTCTCCTTGGGGGTCTGTGTGGGTAAAATGGCCTCAAACAAATAAGTCCAACATCGCTGACACCTGGCAAAGGGCTGCACTTTCACAGACAGATCCCCACAGCAGGGACAGGCCAGGCCCAGCATCTCTGTTCCTTTGCTGGATAGAAGAACAAACTGTCCTTGCGCAGACAAACACCCGTATCAGTCACTGGTACCCCCGATGGTGCAAATATATTAAAAGTCCTGGTTGATGGGGTAGGTGACCTTTGTTGCGGGGCAGCACCCCCCCGGGTACAGGAAGGTAGACATTTTCACACGGCTCCTCCCTTCTCGGTAGATGGGCGGTGCGCCACTGCTTGGCGCGAAAAGTCTCTGTGCACGTTGCACGCAGGGGAGGGTGGCTCCTCCCGGACAAGCCCCCACGTGTAGCGCTACCCCCTTCAGGAGCCGCTGTTTGATTCAGGATCGGCTTTCTAAGTTACCTTCTTGACTTGGTTTAGGGGTGACCTCTGTGAGTGTGAGAAAAAGCTAGTGTCCAGACACAAATTCAGTTTCAAAGCTTTATTCCAAGGCCCAAACTGGCCAACATCAAAAGGCACACGACAGGAAAAAAAGCTGATGAGAATAGAGGAACTTTAGTATCAGGCCTCCGGATGTTAAGAGAGAGCAAGCCTGCTCTCAGCAATAATGCAAATCAATTTGTCGCCACCTGATCAGGGTGGGTAAAGTGCCCCCCCGGACAGGCAGTTATCTAGTGCCTGGCAAACGGAGAGTCACCTGTAAAGAAAAATCACTGGGAGGATACAGGCCTCTGCCACAGGCCTGCCTCAGGGCCTCTGCCACAGGCTGGACAATTTAGGATTTAGAAAAGTCAGGTTGAGTAGATCCTCCCAGTTAGTTCAATCAATGTCACCCACTGACAGTCTGAGCATACCTGTCATACGGTGCGGTAAATGGATCCCTGGTGGTTCGTCTAGGCCTTCCGGACAACCTCTGGTTCTAGGTTCTCCCGAGCCAATTCCCACCGCACAGCTCCTAGCTTGGGATCCCACCAGCAACAGTTTGGAACCCAGCAAGCCTGCGTATACTCTTCTTCTATGTTAAAAAAGCTATTTTATTGTCCTGAAAGGCCACACAGACCTCTCTGAAATCCCTCTGGTTATTCGTTTATAGCCGCCCCATCGCGATCGCTCCCCGGAGCTGAAGAACGGGGAGAGCCGTATGTAAACAAGGCTTCCCGGTGCTTAACTGTGGCGGTTGCATCGATCGAGTGATCCCTTTTATAGGGAGACTCGATCGATGACGTCAGTCCTACAGTCACACCCCCCTACAGTTGTAAACACAAACTAGGTGAACCCTAACTCCTACAGCGCCCCCTGTGGTTAACTCCCAAACTGCAACTGTCATTTTCACAATAAACAATGCAATTTAAATGCAGTTTTTGCTGTGAAAATGACAATGGTCCCAAAAATGTGTCAAAATTGTCCGAAAGTGTCCGCCATAATGTCGCAGTCACGAAAAAAATCGCTGATCGCCGCCATTAGTAGTAAAAAAATGTTTTTTTATAAAAATGCAATAAAACTATCCCCTATTTTGTAAACGCTATACATTTTGCGCAAACCAAACGATAAACGCTTATTGCGATTTTTGTTTACCAAAAATAGGTAGAAGAATACGTATCGGCCTAAACTGAGGAAAAAAAATATTTTATATATGTTTTTGGGGGATATTTATTATAGCAAAAAGTAAAAAATATTGCATTTTTTTCAAAATTTCATTTTATTTCATGACAAAAAGTGATCGTGTGTACGGGGCATAAGTGTGAGGGTCCAAAAAGCTAACTCTCCTAAGGGAAGGTCAGATGAGCATCCCAGAATTTTGACATAAGGAAAAGTAGTAGTAGGTGCCACCAAAGGATGTTGCGGGGTACTGTGTAATAAAGCATGTTTAACAGAATCCAAGGACAGAGGATCTTCTGAGGATGGGAGTGAGTGGTCAGATGGGATACAATTTCAAAGTGCCACAATGGACAGGAAAAAGGGGTCCCATTTTTTAACGGCGTAGACTGGGTGAAATTGAAGGCTGGGGAAGTAAGCCCACCATTTGACACGGAGACAGTAAGTATTTGAACCTTCTATATTCTGTGCATAACAATTTCAAATAGAAAGGTTATTGTTGTACAGATTCTTCAATAATAATGTTTCTTTTCTTCACAGTTACCACCGATGAACCTGATGACAGAGATGATGATGGAGGAAATCATAGATCCTGACAATGAAGAACTGAAGCCTGAATTATCAGAAGAGGACCAGGAGCTTTATTGTGGGTTCTTTCACCAGTAAGGGATAGGGAGAAATACAAAGGCCATAGGTGCCATTAGCTCCCCTTGCAAACGTTGCATGCCCATAGATTTCTTTTCCCCCACACTAGGGAGAAGGTGCAAGGCATGTGACCAGCCTGACACCAAGGACATCCTGGGGGTCTCCTGGTGTGTTGGGTATTATTTTAGACATGTGTTGGACTGGCTATAAGCAGAGGCGTCCCTAGGGGGGGGGCAGAGGGGGCCCTGACCCCCCCCCAACATCATGCTGTGCCCCACCATGTGCCCCCCCAAAAAAAAATTATTTTTTATTTTTTTTTGCAATTTTTGTATTTTGCTCCCCGAGAGGGAGAGCGTCCCCAGTCAGCTCTGCGGGGGATTCCTCTCCCTCCCTCTGCTCGCCGACACTGCATAATGCGAGCGCTCACACAACCAGATATTCTAGCCTGGACCGTGTTTAAGTGTGTGCACTGCAGACTGCAGTACACTGTAATCACTGAACTACATTATCTCCATCCCTTCTCTCCCCCTCCATCTGTCTCCCTCCCCCTCTCCTGTTCTTTCAAAACATTCACAATTTACTTTCACTTTCAGTTAGACAAATAATATACGGTGCAAATTTCTTCCCTGCATCCACAGATTGCAGGAAAGAAACTTGCATGATTCCCCCAATCAACACAGACAGTGGTGACAGGGGAATATCCCTCCTGCCCAGCAATTGTATTCTCCCGACAAACAGTGATTATCACCAGTGGCTATACAGCAACCACTAGTGATAATTATAAGAGAATCTGCTCATTAATGGTTCAAATCTCAGCCAGTTTCTGCTGAACCAGCTGAGATTTAAACTGTCTATGGCTGGTCTTAGCTCTTAGGCAGCCCATACATTGATTAGCACTGTGGAGTGTCGGCTTCCTGGCGTGATCGGGCATGTGGGATTTCAAACACACCCGAGCCCATCTCTATTGGTTGTAGACAGTGGAGCTCCCTGCAGGTTGCTTAGCAGCAGTGGACCCTTCTCTGACATGCTGATCGGGATGCAATCCAGGTGATGCTCTTAGTCAAATCCTAGTCATAAATATCAGTGATTTTATTGATCAAAGCCCACACTTTACAGGTATAGAGCCCACATGGCTGCTGATCATACGGGTGATTATATTTATGTGGTTGTACTCTTGATGCTAATAAATACTGTGTTTATTAGATCTGACTGGGAGCATCACCTGGATCACATCCCGATCAGCATGTCAACAGAGAAGGTTATACAGCATTACTGCTGCTAGGTGACCAGCTGGGGGCTCAGCTCTCTATAACCAATAGTGCCAGCCTTCCCCTGCATGCACCCATAATGTCACCAGCACTAGGTCGTAATAGACTGCCACCGCTGCCAAGGAGACAGATGCCAGACCAGCGCTGTAAATAGCAGGGACAGGACAGCTGGGGATCCCCACTGTGGCAGAACACCAGGGCCCGGTGGCAAGACAACCTTTGCAACCCTGATAGTTCTCCCACTGCTTTGGACCCTTATATTTTCTTAGTGTGCTGGTGACATACATCTCTTGTTTTCTGCCACCCTGGGGGGCCCCAGTATAGTAGGAAGGGAGCTCACTGCAGAACATGTGAAAGGGCCCATAGTGGGATCGTAGTAAAGGGCCCCAGGAGATATATATATATATATATATATATATATATATATATATATATATATATATATATATATATATATATATAATTGCATTTTATAGTTGGCCCCCCTACTTTTGTCCCTGTCCCCCCATGTGCCCCCCCTAAATATGAAAGCTGGAGACGCCACTGGCTATAAGGGGAGGTTGGAGGGTGGTATTTTTGTAGGTGTGTGTTGGACTGGCTATAAGGGGAGGTCAAAGAGCCAGTATTTTATTAAGATGTGTGTTGGATCACCTAAATTGGAGGTTAGAGGCTGGTATTGTTTTAGGCGTGTGTTGGACTGTCTATAAGGGGAGGTCAGAGGCCAGTATTTTATTCAGATGTGTTTTTTATTTTTGATCACCAAATGCAGAGGTTTGAGGCTGGTATTTTTTTTAGGTGTGTGTTGGACTGGCTATAAGGGGAGATCAAAGAGCCAGTATTTTATTCAGATGTGTGTTGGATCACCTAAAGGGGAGGTCGGAGGCTGGTATTTTTTTAGGCATGTGTTGGACTGACTATAAGGGGAGGTCGGAGGCCAGTATTTTATTCAGATGTGTTTTTTTTGGATCACCTAAAGCGGGGGTTGGAGGCTGGTACTTGTTTTAGGTGTGTGTTGGACTGGCTATAAGGGGAGGTTGGAGGCCAATATTTTATTCAGATGTGTGTTGGATCACCTAAAGGGGAGGTTGGAGGCTGGTATTTTTTTAGGCGTCTGTTGGACTGGCTATAAGGGGAGGTCGGAGGCCAGTATTTTATTCAGATGTGTTTTTTTTTGGATCACCTAAAGCGGGGGTTGGAGGCTGGTACTTGTTTTAGGTGTGTGTTGGACTGGCTATAAGGGGAGGTTGGAGGCCAAAATGTTATTCAGATGTGTGTTGGATCACCTAAAGGGGAGGTTGAAGGCTGGTATTTTTTCAGGCTTCTGTTGGAATGGCTATAAGGGGAGGTCAGAGGCCAGTATTTTATTCAGATGTGTTTTTTTTGGATCACCTAAAACGGGGATTGGAGGGTGGTACTTTTTTTTAGGCATCTGTTGGACTGGCTATAAGGGGAGGTTGGAGGCCAATATTTTATTCTGATGTGTGTTGGATCACCTAAAGGGGAGATTGAAGGCTGGTATTTTTTTAGGCGTCTGTTGGACTGGCTATAAGGGGAGGTTGGAGGCCAGTATTTTATTCAGATGTGTGTTGCATCACCTAAAAGGGAGGTTGGTGGCTGGTATTTTTTTTAGGCGTGTGTTGGACTGGCTATAAGGGGAGGTCGGAGGCCAGTATTTTATTCAGACGTGTTTTTTGGATCACCTAAAGCGGGGGTTGGAGGCTAGTATTTTTTTAGGTGTCTGTGTTGGACTGGCTATAAGGGAGGTCAGAGGTCAGTATTGTATTCAGATGTGCATTGGATCACCTAAAGGGGAGGTTGGAGGCTGGTATATTTTTAGGCGTGTGTTGGACTGGCTATAAGGGGAGGTCGGAGGCCAGTATTTTATTCAGATGTGTGTTGGATCACCTAAAGGGGAGATTGGAGGATGGTATTTTTTAGGCGTCTGTTGGACTGGCTAAAAGGGGAGGTTGGAGGCCAGTATTTCATTCATATGTGTGTTGGATCACCTAAAGTGAAGGTTGGAGGCTGGTACTTTTTTTAGGCGTGTGTTGGACTGGCTATAAGGGGAGGTTGGAGGCCAAAATGTTATTCAGATGTGTGTTGGATCACCTAAAGGGGAGGTTGAAGGCTGGTATTTTTTCAGGCTTCTGTTGGAATGGCTATAAGGGGAGGTCAGAGGCCAGTATTTTATTCAGATGTGTTTTTTTTGGATCACCTAAAACGGGGATTGGAGGGTGGTACTTTTTTTTAGGCATCTGTTGGACTGGCTATAAGGGGAGGTTGGAGGCCAATATTTTATTCTGATGTGTGTTGGATCACCTAAAGGGGAGATTGAAGGCTGGTATTTTTTTAGGCGTCTGTTGGACTGGCTATAAGGGGAGGTTGGAGGCCAGTATTTTATTCAGATGTGTGTTGCATCACCTAAAAGGGAGGTTGGTGGCTGGTATTTTTTTTAGGCGTGTGTTGGACTGGCTATAAGGGGAGGTCGGAGGCCAGTATTTTATTCAGACGTGTTTTTTGGATCACCTAAAGCGGGGGTTGGAGGCTAGTATTTTTTTAGGTGTCTGTGTTGGACTGGCTATAAGGGAGGTCAGAGGTCAGTATTTTATTCAGATGTGCATTGGATCACCTAAAGGGGAGGTTGGAGGCTGGTATATTTTTAGGCGTGTGTTGGACTGGCTATAAGGGGAGGTCGGAGGCCAGTATTTTATTCAGATGTGTGTTGGATCACCTAAAGGGGAGATTGGAGGATGGTATTTTTTAGGCGTCTGTTGGACTGGCTAAAAGGGGAGGTTGGAGGCCAGTATTTCATTCATATGTGTGTTGGATCACCTAAAGTGAAGGTTGGAGGCTGGTACTTTTTTTAGGCGTGTGTTGGACTGGCTATAAGGGGAGGTTAGAGGCCAGTATTTTATTCAGACGTGTTTTTTTGGATCAACTGAAGCAGGGGTTGGAGGCTAGTATTTTTTTTACGTGTGTGTGTTGGACTGGCAATAAGGGGAGGTCAGAGGTCAGTATTTTATTCAGATGTGCATTGGATCACCTAAAGGGGAGGTCAGAGGCCAGTATATTATTGAAAATTGTGTTGGATCACCTAAAGGGGAGATTGGAGGATGGTATTTTTTTAGGTGTGTGTTGGACTGGCTATAAGGGGAGGTTGGAGGCCAATATTTTATTCAGATGTGTGTTGGATCACCTAAAGGGGAGGTTGGAGGCTGGTATTTTTTTTAGGCGTCTGTTGGACTGGCTATAAGGGGAGGTCGGAGGCCAATATTTTATTCAGATGTGTTTTTTGGATCACCTAAAGCGGGGGTTGGAGGCTAGTATTTTTTTAGGTGTGTGTGTGTTGGACTGGCTATAAAGGGGAGGTCAGAGGTCAGTATTTTATTCAGATGTGCATTGGATCACCTAAAGGGGAGGTTGGAGGCTGGTATTTTTTTAGGCGTGTGTTGGACTGGCTATAAGGGGAGGTCGGAGGCCAGTATTTTATTTAAAAGTGTGTTGGATCACCTAAAGTGGAGATTGGAGGATGGTATTTTTTTAGGTGTGTGTTGGACTGGCTATAAGGGGAGGTTGGAAGCCAGTATTTTATTCAGATGTGTGTTGGATCACCTAAAGCGGAGGTGTGAGGCTGGTATTCTTTTAGGTGTGTGTTGGACTGGCTATAAGGGGAGGTCGGAAGACAGTATTTTATTCAGATGTGTTTTTTTTGGCTCACCTAAAGCGGAGGTGTGAGGCTGGTATTTTTTTAGATGTGTGTTGGACTGGCTATAAGGGGAGGTCGGAAGCCAGTATTTTATTCAGATGTGTGTTGGATCACCTAAAGCAGAGGTTGGAGGCTGGTATTTTTTTAGGCATGTGTTGGACTGGCTATAAGGGGAGGTCGGAAGCCAGTATTTTATTTAAAAGTGTGTTGGATCACCAAAAGGGGAGATTGGAGGATGGTATTTTTTTAAGTGTGTGTTGGACTGGCTATAAGGGGAGGTTGGAAGCCAGTATTTTATTCAGATGTGTGTTGGATCACCTAAAGCGGAGGTGTGAGGCTGGTATTTTTTTAGGTGTGTGTTGGACTGGCTATAAGGGGAGGTTGGAGGCCAATATTTTATTCAGATGTGTGTTGGATCACCTAAAGGGGAGGTTGGAGGCTGGTATTTTTTTTAGGCGTCTGTTGGACTGGCTATAAGGGGAGGTCGGAGGCCAATATTTTATTCAGATGTGTTTTTTTGGATCACCTAAAGCGGGTGTTGGAGGCTAGTATTTTTTTAGGTGTGTGTGTTGGACTGGCTATAAAGGGGAGGTCAGAGGTCAGTATTTTATTCAGATGTGCGTTGGATCACCTAAAGGGGAGGTTGGAGGCTGGTATTTTTTTAGGTGTGTGTTGGACTGGCTATAAGGGGAGGTCGGAGGCCAGTATTTTATTTAAAAGTGTGTTGGATCACCAAAAGGGGAGATTGGAGGATGGTATTTTTTTAAGTGTGTGTTGGACTGGCTATAAGGGGAGGTTGGAAGCCAGTATTTTATTCAGATGTGTGTTGGATCACCTAAAGCGGAGGTGTGAGGCTGGTATTCTTTTAGGTGTGTGTTGGACTGGCTATAAGGGGAGGTCGGAAGACAGTATTTTATTCAGATGTGTGTTGGATCACCTAAAGGGGAGGTCGGAGGCTGGTATTTTTTTAGGCTTCTGTTGGACTGGCTATAAGGCGAGGTCGGAGGCCAGTATTTTATTCAAAAGTGTGTTGGATCACCTAAAGGGGAGATTGGAGGATGGTATTTTTTAGGTGCGTGTTGGACTCGCTATAAGAGGAGGTCAGAGGCCAGTATTCTATTCAGATTTGTGTTGGATCACCTAAAGTGGAGGTTGGAGGCTGGTACTTTTTTTAGGCGTGTGTTGGACTGGCTATAATGGGAGGTCGGAGGCCAGTATTTTATTCAGATGTGTTTTTTTTGGCTCACCTAAAGCGGAGGTGTGAGGCTGGTATTTTTTTAGATGTGTGTTGGACTGGCTATAAGGGGAGGTCGGAAGCCAGTATTTTATACAGATGTGTGTTGGATCACCTAAAGCAGAGGTTGGAGGCTGGTATTTTTTTAGGCATGTGTTGGACTGGCTATAAGGGGAGGTCGGAAGCCAGTATTTTATTCAGATGTGTGTTGGATCACCTAAAGGGGAGATTGGAGGATGGTATTTTTTTAGGCGTCTGTTGGACTGGCTATGAGGGGAGGTTGGAGGCCAGTATTTTATTCAGATGTATGTTGGATCACCTAAAGCGGATGTGTGAGGCTGGTATTTTTTTAGGTGTGTGTTGGACTGGCTAAAAGGGGAGGTTGGAGGCCAGTATTTTATTCAGATGTGTGTTGGATCACCTAAAGCAGAGGTTGGAGGCTGGTATTTTTTAGGTGTGTGTTGGACTGGGTATAAGGGGGGGTCGGAAGCCATTATTTTATTCAGATGTGTGTTGGATCACCTAAAGGGGAGGTCGGAGGCTGGTATTTTTTTAGGCATGTGTTGGACTGGCTATAAGAGGAGGTCGAAGGCCAGTACTTTATTCAGATGTGTTTTTTTTATTACATAAAGCGGGGGTTGGAGGCTGGTACTTTTTTTAGGTGTGTGTTGGACTGGCTGTAAGGGGAGGTTGGAGGCCAATATTTTATTCAGATGTGTGTTGGATCACCTAAAGGGTAGGTTGGAGGCTGGTACTTTTTTGAGGCATCTGTTGGACTGGCTAGAAGGGGAGGTTGGAGGCCAGTATTTTATTCAGATGTGTGTTGGATCACCTAAAGGGGAGGTTGGAGGCTGGTATTTTATTAGGTGTCTGTTGGACTGGCTATAAGGGGAGGTTGGAGGCCAGTATTTTATTCAGATGTGTGTTGGATCACCTAAAGGAGAGATTGGAGGCTGTTTTTTTAGGCGTCTGTTGGACTGGCTATAAGGGGAGGTTGGAGGCCAGTATTTTATTCAGATGTGTGTTGGATCACCTAAAGGAGAGATTGGAGGCTGTTTTTTTAGGCGTCTGTTGGACTGGCTATAAGGGGAGGTTGGAGGCCAGTATTTTATTCAGATGTGTGTTGGATCACCTAAAGCGGACGTTGGAGACTGGTACTTTTTTTTAGGCGTGTGTTGGACTGGCTAAAAGGGGAGGTCTGAGGCCAGTATTTTATTAAGATGTGTTTGTTTTTATCACCTACAGCGGAGGTTGAAGGCTGGTATTTTTTTTAGGTGTGTGTTCGCCTGGCTATAAGGGGAGGTCGGAGGCCAGTATTTTATTCAGATGTGTTTTTCTTAGATCACCTAAAGCGGGGGTTGGAGGCTGGTACTTTTTTTAGGCATCTGTTGGACTGGCTATAAGGGGAGGTCGGAGGCCAGAATTTTATTCAGACGTGTTTTTTTGGATCACCTAAAGCGGGGGTTGGAGGCAAGTATTTTTTAGGAGTGTGTGTTGGACTGGCTAAAGGGGAGGTCAGAGGTCAATATTTTATTCAGATGTGCAGAATAATGAGACAAAAATAATTTGACGGCATTTGGCTGCTTGGGGCCAATGTACGTTAGTATTTAGGTCAAGGGAAGGGGGGAGGGATTTTGGAAGGGACTTTTCGCGGCACTGATAAAGACAATCTGATAAAAATATCAATATTTATTTAGCAAAAAAGAAAACAAATATAATACAAAGGACAATTTAAGAACAAACCCCACATTTCGCAACAGAAAGCAAAAAACAGACTGTGTCTTAATGTAAGGAATCGATGACCTCGACCGGTTTCGCGGCGATTTACCGCTTCTTCAGGAGGAGATTTTTTTCCAGGTTGGTCATATGATCAGACGTGGAGCCTGGTATAGGCCTTCTGTGGTGCGTGGAGGGGGATATTTTATTTAGACGGGCTCAAGACTGCAGCAAAAGTACGCAGATTACTGGGGCACAGAGAAACGGACATTAACAGCCTTGTATGTACTATCTCACACTGCCAGGGTAAGGGCAAATGTTAAGCACTCGGTCCAACTAGGCTCAAGAATGTCCACGTGTGTGCGAAATGTGGGGTTTGTTCTTAAATTGTCCTTGTATTATACTTGTTTTCTTTTTTGCTAAATAAATATTGATATTTTTATCAGATTGTCTTTATCAGTGCCGCGAAAAGTCCCTTCCAAAATCCCTCCCCCCTTCCCTCGACCTAAATACTAACGTACATTGGCCCCAAGCAGCCAAATGCCGTCAAATTATTTTTGTCTCATTATTCTTCATATTAAATGGGATGTAGGCACCTTTTTACTTTCTGTATCTTTACTCTAAAAGAGGCGACACTCTCCTTTTTTCTTCAATTATTCAGATGTGCGTTGGATCACCTAAAGGGGAGGTTGGAGGCTGGTATTTTTTTAGGCGTGTGTTGGACTGGCTATAAGGGGAGGTCGGAGGCCAGTATTTTATTCAAAAGTGTGTTGAATCACCTAAAGGGGAGATTGGAGGATGGTATTCTTTTAGGTGCGTGTTGGACTGGCTATAAGAGGAGGTCGGAGGCCAGTATTTTATTCAGATTTGTGTTGGGTCACCTAAAGTGGAGGTTGGAGGCTGGTACTTTTTTTAGGCATGTGTTGGACTGGCTACAAGGGGAGGTCGGAGGCCAGTTTTTTATTCAGATGTGTTTTTTTGCTCACCTAAAGCGGAGGTGTGAGGCTGGTATTTGTTTAGGTGTGTGTTGGACTGGCTATAAGGGGAGGTTGGAGGCCAGTATTTTATTCAGATGTGTGTTGGATCACCTAAAGCGGAGGTGTGAGGTTGGTATTTTTTTAGGTGTGTGTTGGACTGGCTATAAGGGGAGGTCGGAAGCCAGTATTTTATTCAGATGTGTTTTTTTTATCACCTACAGCGGAGGTTGGAGGCTGGTACTTTTTTTAGGCGTGTGTTGGACTGGCTATAAGGGGAGGTCGGAGGCCGGTATTTTATTCAGATGTGTTTTTTTTGCTCACCTAAAGCGGAGGTGTGAGGCTGGTATTTTTTAGGTGTGTGTTGGAATGGCTATAATGGGAGGTCGGAAGCCAGTATTTTATTCAGATGTGTGTTGGATCACCTAAAGCAGAGGTTGGAGGCTGGTATTTTTTTAGGCATGTGTTGGACTGGCTATAAGAGGTGGTCGGAGGCCAGTATTTTATTCAGATGTGTTTTTTTTATCACATAAAGTGGAAGTTGGAGGCTGGTACTTTTTTTAGGCGTGTGTTGGACTGGCTATAAGGGGAGGTCGGAGGCCAGTATTTTATTCAGATGTGTTTATTTTTATCACCTAAAGGGGAGGCTGGAGGCTGGTATTTTTTTAGGCGTCTGTTGGACTGACTATAAGGGGAGGTCAGAGGCCAGTATTTTATTCAGATGTGTTTTTTTGGATCACCTAAAGTAGGGGTTGGAGGCTGGTACTTTTTTTAGGCATCTGTTGGACTGGCTAGAAGGGGAGGTTGGAGGCCAGTATTTTATTCAGATGTGTGTTGGATCACCTAAAGCGGAGGTTGGAGACTAGTACTTTTTTAGGCATGTTGGACTGGCTAAAAGGGGAGGTCGGAGGCCAGTATTTTATTCAGATGTGTTTTTTTTATCACCTACAGCGGAGGTTGGAGGCTGGTACTTTTTTTTAGGCGTGTGTTGGACTGGCTATAAGGGGAAGTCGGAGGCCGGTATTTTATTCAGATGTGTTTTTTTTGCTCGCCTAAAGCGGAGGTGTGAGGCTGGAATTTTTTAGGTGTGTGTTGGACTGGCTATAATGGGAGGTCGGAAGCCAGTATTTTATTCAGATGTGTGTTGGATCACCTAAAGCAGAGGTTGGAGGCTGGTATTTTTTTAGGCATGTGTTGGACTGGCTATAAGAGGAGGTCGGAGGCCAGTATTTTATTCAGATGTGGTTTTTTTTATCACATAAAGTGGAGGTTGGAGGCTGGTATTTTTTTAGGTGTGTGTTGGACTGGCTAAAAGGGGAGGTTGGAGGCCAGTATTTTATTCAGATGTGTGTTGGATCACCTAAAGCAGAGGTTGGAGGCTGGTATTTTTTAGGTGTGTGTTGGACTGGGTATAAGGGGAGGTCGGAAGCCATTATTTTATTCAGATGTGTGTTGGATCACCTAAAGGGGAGGTCAGAGGCTGGTATTTTTATTAGGCATGTGTTGGACTGGCTATAAGAGGAGGTCAGAGGCCAGTACTTTATTCAGATGTGTTTTTTTTTTATTACCTAAAGCGGGGGTTGGAGGCTGGTACTTTTTTTAGGTGTGTGTTGGACTGGCTGTAAGGGGAGGTTGGAGGCCAATATTTTATTCAGATGTGTGTTGGATCACCTAAAGGGGAGGCTGGAGGCTGGTATTTTTTTAGGCGTCTGTTGGACTGACTATAAGGGGAGGTCGGAGGCCAGTATTTTATTCAGATGTGTTTTTTTTGGATCACCTAAAGTGGGGGTTGGAGGCTGGTACTTTTTTGAGGCATCCGTTGGACTGGCTAGAAGGGGAGGTTGGAGGCCAGTATTTTATTCAGATGTGTGTTGGATCACCTAAAGGGGAGGTTGGAGGCTGTTTTTTTTTTTAGGTGTCTGTTGGACTGGCTATAAGGGGAGTGTAACGGCTACCCACTGGTGTGAGGGTCTCAGCCGCTGGAGACGTCCTTTTCCCTGGCAAGCTGCGATATGCAGGTACCGCCGGTATATCCCATCGAACGCCCTTCCAAGAAACGAGACGGACTACGTTTGCAGAGTCAAGAAGGACAGAGTTTTAATGTCACATTTTTCTTCCTTATATATCGTTACAAACTGTACAGAAACAAATGACACTCCCCCCCCCCCCCACGGGTCCTTCAATACACACACTTTGAAAGAATGACCTTCCCTTGAGCCAATCAGCCGCTAGCCGTTTCGGCTCCTCAACTTGATCAGACAATAGAATTCAATTAACCTTTAAAACAATTATCACTCACACATAATCCCCATCAGCATACACCTCACAGGAGGCTGTTACCTCCACAAGAGAGTTCTCATTAGCTATGCGAAGGGAACATTAGCATTCAGCAATGAAAGAGACTTGTCCAATTAACCCTTTGAGCTCAGAATACAATGTGGTACATCCAATTGTGACAAGCCATGCAGTTCCTTGTAGTCCTTCCTGCATGAAGCTTATAACTGTCTCGGCAGCATGCATATGTCCGTTACACTACTCCCCTTTTGTGGAACACTCCGGCAGACCCGGATTGATCCTTTTCGGATCAACTTGGGGATGTCCGGTCTGCTGTTAGGGTAAAAGTTCCGTTTGCCTGAACAGTCCGTCGGCCTTCCTATTGGCTTACCAGGTCGGTAGCTGATGGTGACGGTGAAGAATAGAATTCAATTCTGGAACAGTCACTTGCTTTGCTCTCTCAATGGCTCCCAAAACCTGTTGCTGATGCTCTTGGGACAGATACGGCACCACCTGGATGCAAATCCCATTTAATCTCTTGACAATTTCCGCCTGTTTGTGCATTTCAATGTTCAAGCCACGGGACATCTCATAATACATGACATAGTGTTGTTGCATCTCTGATTTCTCACTGGCCAACTTGTCACATTCCCATTTTAGACTGTGATATTGTGCCGGATCTACAGTACATGTCGGGGAAGGTAGTCTTACCCGGTTCTCAGCAGCAAGCGAGTTGATTCCAGCAACGCGGGTGGTCCCAGGACAAGCAGCAGCAGGTGTAGGTAAATAAGCCAAAGTCAGAGGGCCAATGTCGTTGCCCAGCACCACCTCGGCAGGTAGGTTGTCCATGATACCAACTGTGGTCTTTCCTGACCCGGCTCCCCAGTCTAAGTGCACCCGGGTGGTGGGTACGCGAAATACAGCACCCCCTGCGACCCGGACGGCAACTGTGCGAGTGGACACGTTCTCTGGCTTTACCAGATGTTTTTGAATCAGAGTGATACTAGTCCCGGAATCTCTTAGGCCTTGTGCTACTTGTCCATTCACTCGTACCTCCTGACGGTGATGCTGACGGTTATCCGGAGAGGCAGCTTGTATTGGGTCTGCCTCATACCAAATTCCCAGACATTCCTCAGGGCCCCCCTCGGTCTTCAGGCAGTGGGCCGCAGAGGGACGTGATGGAGTGACCTCTGTGTTGGGTGCTGTGCGTCTCCAATTGTTATTTGTAGCTCTCAAAGGGCAATAACGAGCAATATGTCCCGTGTCGCTGCAGTGATGGCACGTCACCCTAGGCGAATCCCGGGGGTAGTTGCTAGGCCCCTGAGGACGTGGTGGGACTGGAGCCCGAAACTCTGTGCTTGGGGTGACGGTTGGAGTACGCGGTTCTACCTTATGAGCCAGCCGTGTAGTACCCTGACTTACTTTCCTTGTTTCCGCGTACTCAACTGCTAGCCGAGCCGCCTCGTTTAAGTTAGCGGGCCGGCGATCTCGTACCCAGTCTTGTATGTCTGCGGCCAGGTCTTGGAAGAAATGTTCCATTAGGAACAGCTGCAATACTTCCTCCCCGGTGTTGGCCTTGCACCCTTGGACCCAAAGGGATGCCACCCTTTGTAACTGGTTGGCCCATTCCATGTGGGAGTCCACAGCCATCTTCTTGGACTCCCGGAAGCGCCGGCGGTAGGCTTCTGGCGTTACGGCATATCGGGTTAGCAGCGCCTTTTTAACTTGCTGATATTGTAAAATATCCTCTGGCGCGAGAGCCCGAAAGGCTTCATTGGCTTTGCCCGACAATTTCCCCGACAAAATAGTGACCCATTGGTCTGGTGGTACCTGGTGTAGTGAGCACTGCCTCTCAAAGTCCGCCAAATATCCATCGATTTCCTCCTCACTTTCTACAAAAGCTTTAAATGCAGTGAACGGTATTTTCTTTCCTGTAGCAGCAGGTGGGGGGGTAGGAACTGCAGGTGTAATGGGCTGTCTCGCTCTTACCAGTTCCAGTTCTTGTCCCCTCTTCGTTTGTATCTCTTCCCTTGCTTCCCGAAACAGCTGGTTGATTAGTTCCACGGACGTTTCTGGATACAAAGATAATCTCCGCTGTACAATCCCAGTAATTATATCTTCTTTGCTGACCGGTGCAAGGGGCTCCGTTCCTTCCATGGATCCATCCATTTCGTCCAGCTCCAGCAGTTCAGCTATCAGCTCCCTCCGTGGTCTGTTGCTGGCGCTCCTACCACGACTCTCTAATAAATCTTTCAGTGTGGATCTTTTCAGCCTGGCGTACTGCGACTCCATTCAGCACTTGCTCTTTGGATAAAAGGACCATCCCACCGCTGCCAACCAATGTAACGGCTACCCACTGGTGTGAGGGTCTCAGCCGCTGGAGACGTCCTTTTCCCTGGCAAGCTGCGATATGCAGGTACCGCCGGTATATCCCATCGAACGCCCTTCCAAGAAACGAGACGGACTACGTTTGCAGAGTCAAGCAGGACAGAGTTTTAATGCCACATTTTTCTTCCTTATATATCGTTACAAACTGTACAGAAACAAATGACACTCCCCCCCCCAGGGGGCCTTCAATACACACACTTTGAAAGAATGACCTTTCCTTGAGCCAATCAGCCGCTAGCCGTTTCGGCTCCTCAACTTGATCAGACAATAGAATTCAATTAACCTTTAAAACAATTATCACTCACACATAATCCCCATCAGCATACACCTCACAGGAGGCTGTTACCTCCACAAGAGAGTTCTCATTAGCTATGCGAAGGGAACATTAGCATTCAGCAATGAAAGAGACTTGTCCAATTAACCCTTTGAGCTCAGAATACAATGTGGTACATCCAATTGTGACAAGCCATGCAGTTCCTTGTAGTCCTTCCTGCATGAAGCTTATAACTGTCTCGGCAGCATGCATATGTCGGTTACAGGGAGGTTGGAGGCCAGTATTTTATTCAGATGTGTGTTGGATCACCTAAAGCGGAGGTTGGAGACTGGTACTTTTTTAGGCATGTTGGACTGGCTAAAAGGGGAGGTCGGAGGCCAGTATTTTATTCAGATGTGTTTTTTTTATCACCTACAGCGGAGGTTGGAGGCTGGTACTTTTTTTAGGCGTGTGTTGGACTGGCTATAAGGGGAGGTCGGAGGCCGGTATTTTATTCAGATGTGTTTTTTTTGCTCACCTAAAGCGGAGGTGTGAGGCTGGTATTTTTTAGGTGTGTGTTGGACTGGCTATAATGGGAGGTCGGAAGCCAGTATTTTATTCAGATGTGTGTTGGATCACCTAAAGCAGAGGTTGGAGGCTGGTATTTTTTTAGGCATGTGTTGGACTGGCTATAAGAGGAGGTCGGAAGCCAGTATTTTATTCAGATGTGTTTTTTTTTTATCATCTAAAGTGGAGGTTGGAGGCTGGTACTTTTTTTAGGCGTGTTGGACTGGCTATAAGGGGAGGTCGGAGGCCAGTATTTTATTCAGATGTGTTTTTTTTATCACATAAAGTGGAGGTTGGAGGCTGGTACTTTTTTTAGGTGTGTGTTGGACTGGCTATTAGGGGAGGTTGGAGGCCAATATTTTATTTAGATGTGTGTTGGATCACCTAAAGGGGAGGTTGGAGGCTGGTATTTTTTTAGGCGTCTGTTGGACTGGCTATAAGGGGAGGTTGGAGGCCAGTATTTTATTCAGATGTGTGTTGGATCACCTAAAGGGGAGGTTGGAGGATGGTATTTTTTTAGGCGTCTGTTGGACTGGCTATAAGGGGAGGTTGGAGGCCAGTATTTTATTCAGATGTATGTTGGATCACCTAAAGCGGATGTGTGAGGCTGGTATTTTTTTAGGCGTCTGTTGAACTGGGTATAAGGGGAGGTCGGAAGCCATTATTTTATTCATATTTGTGTTGGATCACCTAAAGGGGAGGTCGGAGGCTGGTATTTTTTTTAGGCATGTGTTGGACTGGCTATAAGAGGAGGTCGGAGGCCAGTACTTTATTCAGATGTGTTTTTTTTTATTACCTAAAGCAGGGGTTGGAGGCTGGTACTTTTTTTTAGGTGTGTTTTGGACTGGCTGTAAGGGGAGGTTGGAGGCCAATATTTTATTCAGATGTGTGTTGGATCACCTAAAGGGTAGGTTGGAGGCTGGTATTTTTTTTAGGTGTCTGTTGGACTGACTATAAGGGGAGGTCGGAGGCCAGTATTTTATTCAGATGTGTTTTTTTGGATTACCTAAAGTGGGGGTTGGAGGCTGGTACTTTTTTGAGGCATCTGTTGGACTGGCTAGAAAGGGAGGTTGGAGGCCAGTATTTTATTCAGATGTGTGTTGGATTACCTAAAGGAGAGATTGGAGGCTGTTTTTTTTAGGCGTCTGTTGGACTGGCTATAAGGGGAGGTTGGAGGCCAGTATTTTATTCAGATGTGTGTTGGATCACCTAAAGCGGACGTTGGAGACTGGTACTTTTTTTTAGGCGTGTGTTGGACTGGCTAAAAGGGGAGGTCTGAGGCCAGTATTTTATTCAGATGTGTTTGTTTTTATCACCTACAGCGGGGGTTGGAGGCTGGTATTTTTTTTAGGTGTGTGTTCACCTGGCTATAAGGGGAGGTCGGAGGCCAGTATTTTATTCAGATGTGTTTTTCTTGGATCACCTAAAGCGGGGGTTGGAGGCTGGTACTTTTTTTAGACATCTGTTGGACTGGCTATAAGGGGAGGTCGGAGGCCAGTATTTTATTCAGACGTGTTTTTTTGGATCACATAAAGCGGGGGTTGGAGGCAAGTATTTTTTTAGGTGTGTGTGTTGGACTGGCTATAAGGGGAGGTCAGAGGTCAATATTTTATTCAGATGTGCGTTGGATCACCTAAAGGGGAGGTTGGAGGCTGGTATTTTTTTAGGCGTGTGTTGGACTGGCTATAAGGGGAGGTCGGAGGCCAGTATTTTATTCAAAAGTGTGTTGAATCACCTAAAGGGGAGATTGGAGGATGGTATTCTTTTAGGTGCGTGTTGGACTGGCTATAAGAGGAGGTCGGAGGCCAGTATTTTATTCAGATTTGTGTTGGATCACCTAAAGTGGAGGTTGGAGGCTGGTACTTTTTTTAGGCGTCTGTTGGACTGGCTATAAGGGGAGGTTGGAGGCCAGTATTTTATTCAGATGTGTGTTGGATCACCTAAAGCGGATGTGTGAGGCTGGTATTTTTTTAGGTGTGTGTTGGACTGGCTATAAGGGGAGGTCGGAGGCCAGTAGTTTGATTAGATGTGTTTTTTTGGCTCACCTAAAGCAGAGGTGTGAGGCTGGTATTTTTTAGGTGTGTGTTGGACTGGCTATAAGGGGAGGTTGGAGGCCAGTATTTTATTCAGATGTGTGTTGGATCACCTAAAGCGGAGGTGTGAGGCTGGTATTTCTTTAGGTGTGTGTTGGACTGGCTATAATGGGAGGTCGGAAGCCAGTATTTTATTCAGATGTGTGTTGGATTACCTAAAGGGGAGGTTGGAGGCTGGTATTTTTTAGGTGTGTGTTGGATTGGCTATAAGGGGAGGTCGGAGGCCAGTATTTTATTCAAATTTGTGTTTAATCACATAAAGCAGAGGTTGGAGGCTGGTACTTTTATTAGGCGTGTGTTGGACTGGCTATAAGGGGAGGTCGGAGGCCAGTATTTTATTCAAATTTGTGTTGAATCACCTAAAGCAGAGGTTGGAGGCTGGTACTTTTATTAGGCGTGTGTTGGACTGGCTATAAGGGGAGGTTGCAGGCCAGTTTTTTTTTTCAGATGTTGGATCACCTAAAGGGGAGGTCAGATGCCAGTATTTTTTTTCTTTTTGCTATTTGGCTCTAGTTGTGTGCAAACCAGTAATAATGTATTGTCTGGAATAATATGACATTACTCTCACAATAAAGGGTAAAAATAATCAAGTGCTAGTGACTTTCCAAACTTTATAAACACCATCCGTTGTATCACTACGAGCACCCAAGATTCAGAATAGATTACGCAATGTGTCACTGTGATCAAGTACAAGCCATAAAGTAGATCCACACTCTCTGCTGTGGGAGTGTTGTGTAACTTCACATATGTTTGCAAATATATGCAACAAAAACCTCTGTTTTATCCAGGGTCGTCTTTACCGCAGGGCAAAAGGGGAAGCTGCCCAGGGCCCTGTCATTGTTGAGGGGCCCAAAGCAGCTGCCCCTTGGCATGGGTAGTCCTGGACCTAGAGCAAGGGGAAGCGAGAGCTGGGAGGAGAAAAAGTTCCCTGACCACCAGAATGTGAGGAGCGGTAGGCTGAACCCTGATGCGTTGGCGCCACCCAGAGTCTGGATTCCTGCAAGCTCCGACAGACAGGGACTGCTACACTCCTCTCCCCTCCTCTCCAAGATCTGACAGTGGCCCAGAGGACAGGCAGATCAGGCCCCCCGAGGACCAGCATGCTGCCAGAGACTAATACCCTGCTCTCCCCTCCTCTGCAAGCTCCGACAGCGGCCCGGAGGACAGGCGGATCGGGCCCCCTCAGCACCGGCGGGGGGTGCATGCTGCCAGGGACTGCTACCCTGCTCTGCCTTCCTCTGAAAGCTCCGACAGCAGCCTGGAGGACAGGTGGATCGCTCCCCCCTACCCCCCCCCCTGGACCGACGGGGGGGTGCATGCTGCCAGGGACTGCTAGTGCTACCCGGTCCATGGTCTAGGAAGGATCCGCTGGAAGGATCAGAGCACCCCTGTCCGCTGGCCTATGGAATGATGTACCAGGCAACATACACAACACCAATACACAGACTGACAGGGGGTGCACAGAAGGGACTGCAGCCTGGGCTAAGGCCCCCCTCTCATTCTCTATCCCCCTTCTCTCATCCCCCAATCCCCCCTCTCTCATCCCCCCTCTCATCCCCCAATCCCCTCTTTCTCATCCCCCAATCCCCTCTTTCTCATCCAATCCCCTCTTTCTTATCCCCCAATCCCCCCTCTCATCCCCAATCCCCTCTTTCTCATCCCCAATCCCCCCTCTCTTGTCCCCAATCCCCTCTTTCTCATCCCCAATCCCCCTCCCTAATCCTTAATCCCCCCTCTCTAATCCTCAATCCCCCTCTCTCATCCCCAATCCCCTCTCTCGTCTCCCAATCCCCTCTCCCATCCCCCAATCCCCACTTTTTCATCCCCAATCCCCCCTCTCTAATCCTCAACCCCCCTTTCCAATCCTCAATCCCCTCTCTAATCCTCAATCCCCCTCTCTAATCCCCAATCCTCCTCTCTAATCCACAATCCCCTCTCTCATCCCCAATCCCCTCTCTCATCCCCAATCCCCTTTCTTTCTCTCTCACCCCCAACCCCCCTCACTCTCATCTCCCTTACTCTCCCATCCCCAATCCACCCCCTCTCTCTTCCCAAACCGCCCCTCTCTCTCATCCCCCTTTTCTCTCTCATCCCCAATCCCCCCTTCCTCTCATCCCCAATCCCCCTCTCTCATCCCCTCTTTCATCCCCAATCACCTCTCTTTCTCCCACCCCCTCTCCTTCGCCCCCCTCTCTCACCCTTCTCTCTTTCACCCACTTCTCTCTCTCACCACCCTAGCTCACCCTCTCTTTCTCTCTCTAACCCCCACTTACACTGATCACACCCTCCAATCCCCCCCATGCCACTGATACCAATCCACCCCTCACCACCACCACCCACACCCCTCTTATGATGTGCAGCAACCAAAACCAGCAGAAATGAAGTGCTGAAACGAATCAGTGAACAGTAATGTTATGCTTTAACCTCTGGCAACCAATCCCAATTGCTGCCTGATCTGCTGCATTAAACTGATTTGGAGTTTAGCTACTATTTACTGTTTTTCAAAGCAGGTGGAGAGCAATATTGCATTGGTGGGAGGGGGGGGCAAAAGAAAATGTTTGCCCAGGGCCCAATGAATATTAAAGACGGCCCTGGTTTTATCAACATTTTTGCACTAGTTTAGCTGCTAAATCTATTTATTGCCATAAATGTCTCAATCTGGAAATTACGTTAGAGTAGAGTTAGGGACCGCACTTTGCAGAGGGGCCTTCACATATATTTGCAAATATACATACAATGTAAACCTAATACAAATTGTTGAAACAGTTTAGACTTGTTTTATTGTGCTGACTTTATATTGTATTGTTCTGTGAACTGCCATGCTTAAAGTGTAAGTTCACCTCTACAGAAAAATCTCACAGGACCCCGTCCGGCTGACCTGCACCTGACCTGCAGCATGGCGATCTCCCATTCTAAACCCTGCATTAGCCACCTCACGGGATCGGGGCTTAGAAATTCTCTTTACTTCTTACGCAGGATCTGATTGGTCGGCGCTGCCCATGTGACGTCATGGACCAATTAGAATGCTCCAAAAACATCCCTCCTGACAGGGGACATTTCAGGTAGCTGAGGGGATTTCTTATGCCACGTACACAAGATCATTTTTCGGCATGTAGAAAAAACAAAGTTTTTCCAACTTCATCATTAAAACGACGTTGCCCACACACCATCGTTTTTAAAAAATGCTCTAGCAAAGCGCGGTGACGTACAACACGTACGACGGCACTACGAAGGGGAAGTTCCATGCGGATGACACCACCCTTGGGGCTGCTTTAGCTGATTCCGTGTTAGTAAAAGACGATTCACGCTTTTCTGTCTGTTACAGTGTGATGAATGTGCTTACTCCATTATGAACGGTAGTTTTACCAGAACGAGCGCTCCCGTCTCATAACTTAGCTTCTGAGCATGCGCAGGTTTTTAACGTCGTTTTAGCCCACACACGATCATTTTTTTACAACCCGAAAAACGACATTGTTTAAAACGTCGGTAAAAAATGCAGCATGTTCGAAAAAAAATGTTGTCATTTTTCAGAACCTGAAAAATTATGTGAAGCCCACACACGATCATTTAAAATTTTTTTTTTAAACGTTTTTTTTCATGCCGAAAAATGATCGTGTGTACGCGGCATAAGCCCCGGTTCAGTGAAGCAGCGATAGCAGGGCTCACCACGGGAGATCGCCAAGCTGCAGGTCAGTCAGACAGGGAGGTGAGGAGGGGGTTCTGTGTAAGTGATATGTGCCTTCATCTACGGTTCTTCCTGCCATGCGCTGCTTCAGCCCAGCCCAGCTCTGGTGATGGGTGACGCACCTGCCGCACACCTCTGCGACCAACGGAAGATCTTCCAGCCACTCTTACCCCACCACGCTCTCATGGTCACTGTCGTAACTTAATTGGCCCTTGAGTTGGGGCTGTATGTGAGGTCTCCTTCTACACATCAGGCTCTGTCACAAGGTACATGACAGGGCCATAGATTGGGGTTCTCCGAGACTGCAAGCAGAGTCCAGGTCCCTGGAAGAGATAGCAGATTGGTCGTTCCACAGCAGCTCAGAGGAGGAATGGGAGGATCCCAGGTCCAGGAGATCCAGTCCGAGGTGGTAGATGTGCCAGATCTGGCTATGGGAGCTGAAGAAGCTGCAGGAGCAGCTAATTATGTGCCACTTTGTGTTGGTTTATCACATAAAATCCCAATAAAATACATTTAAGTTTTTGGTTGTAACATGACAAAATATGGAAAATTTCAATACTTTTTCAAGGCACTGTGTATAGCAAAACTAAAAAAAAAAAACAGTGGTGATAAAACACTATCAAAAGAAAGATTTATTTGTGTGAAAAAAAAATGATATGAATTTAATTTGTGTACAGTGTTGAATGACCGCACAATTACCAGTTAAAGTGACACAGTGCTAAACAGAAAATTGGTCATGAAAGTAATAAAACCTTCAAAATATCAAGTGGTTAATAGCTTCAGTCATGGGCGTGTACATGGGGTGTGGCAGCTGTACCCGGGGACCCCCTACCTCCTGTATTAATAAGCAAAACAAAATTTAAGAAAGAATGAAACAAAACAATTTTTTCCATTCTGCACAGGTCTAATTAGGGCTGGAGAGCTGTTGTTTCAGCAGAAAAAGAGTGACAAAACGCATGTAAAATGCTCAAGTCCCATGTTCTCAGGCGTTTTTATTGAAGTCTATGGGGCCAAAAGCTTGTAATCTGCCAAAAAAAAATGTACTTTTTGAGTGAGAGGCGTTTTGCTTCAGGCTACAGAACGCTCAGAGGTTTACAGAAAATCTGGTGTGAACAGGGCCTTAGTGGTTCAAAAAAAGCATCTGATCACACCAATCTTGGGCAGAGGAGAGATCTGAGGTCTACAGAGTACCTATTGCTATCACAGGGGATAGTTATATTCCCTGCGATATGGATAAAAGTGATCAAAAAATAAAATTTAAAGAGACAGTGTAAAGAAAAAAAAGTAGTACAAAAAAAATTAGGGTGCCTTGGCCCCCCCCCCCCCCCCTTACTCACAAGCAAAGGGCATACGTCAGTCTCACAAGTGCACAAACAGCGACCACCCATGTGAGGAATCACTACAAACATCAGATCATGGGCAATTATTCTAGCACCAGACCTCCTGTGTAAATCTAGTGTGGTAACCTGTAAAGGCTTTTAAAGCGTCGCCTATGGATAATAAAATTTACGTAGTTTGTTGTCTTAGCATGGGTGTGCGCAATTTACTCGGCGTAACATACACACCCATTGTTTTATTCTCTAGGGCCTCTGTTTTAAAAAAAAATATATATATAATGTTTGGGGGTTCTAAGTAACTTTCTATAAAAAAAATACAGATTTTTACATAAACAAAAAGTGTCAGAAAAGGCCTGGTCTTCAATCGGTTTAAATGTTAGAAATAGTTGTTGACTATGAATCTGGGATAGAAGCTCCACACCACAAGTAAACAGATCAGATACAATTGATCAAATAAATAAAGATTGACAGTAAGGCCACCCATACATGGTGCGAATCTCAGCCGGTTCAGCAAGAACTGGCTGAGAATAAAATCGTTAATGGACACGATGAATGTACAATTTTATTTCCATGTCGGGTCAGGAGGAAGATTGAAGATCGAAGGAGGAAACCAACACGTTTCGCTCATCACCACTCACTTTGCCAGGGCTAAGCTAGATAATAGATATGTGCGGTTAGTTTCATACTGAATAAAACAAATCTGATTTTTTTTCGTTATTCGCACATTTCTGAGGTCAGATACTGATGTGGAAGAGAAGGCATGACTCGCAGTCCCTGCTCCAATTCAACCCAAATGTGTTCTAACAGGTTGAGGTTCTTTACCCCAAACTCGCTCATCCATGACTTTATGGACCTTGCTTTGTGGACTGGTGCGCAGTCATGTTGGAACAGGAAGGGGCCATCCCTAAACTGTTCTCACAAAGTTATGAGCATGAAATTGTCCATAATGTCTGGGATACTGTGAAGGGGGGGCTGTGTACTGTGCTAGGGGTCTTTGTACTATGGAGGGGGTCTAGGTACTGCGCAGAGGGTCTGTGTACTATGCAGGGGGTCTGTGTACTGTACAGGGGTCTGTGTACTGTGCAGGGTGTCTATGTACTGTGCAGGGTGTCTATGTACTGTGCAGGAGGCTGTGGTAAGTTTTTTTCCTGAAACTTCCCTCTGAAAGTTAGGGTGCGTGTTTTACGCTGATAAATATGGCTTGATTTCCCCATTAAGACAGACAGTGTTGATGCATGCATCCCTCCTGCCAGGCCATCATCTTCTCCCGGCAGGGGGCAGGAGAGGGAAACGAGTGGCTATAGCAGCCTTTAGTGATAATCACAAAATAATCCAGCAGGCTGATTGTACCCAAGTTATTGATTAATCAACTTGGTACATTCATCGTGTACATTGGTACATTTATTCTCAGCCAGTTCTTGCTGAACCGGCTGAGATTCGCACCATGTATGGGTGGCCTTACTGTCAATCTTTATTTATTTATTTGATAAGCAAATGAACAGCACTATATACTTTTTATAGTTCTGTATTAACCACTTCCTGCCCATGCTATAGCCAAAAGACGGCTAAAGTGCAGGCTTACATTTCCAGGAGGGCTTCCATTGATGTCCTCCCCTGATTACGCTGCCTGCGCACCTGCTTCAAACACAGCTAATCACAGATCGGGATAAAGGGCCAATGACAGCAGCCCTTTACCATGTGATCAGCTGTGTCCAATGACAGCTGATCACGATGTAAACACAAACTGGTTATCGGCAATACTTTTAGCGTAAGGAAAGGAGAGCCAATAACCGGAATGTGTTAAAGGGACATCTACACTGATAATCAGGGCACTGATTATCAATGCAGTCCCAGTGCTGCCAATAAGTGCCTCCTCATTAGTGTCACCTTTAGGTGCTGCCTATCATTGTCCATCAGTGCCCTTTAGTGCTGCCTATCAGTGCCACCTATGAAGTGTCCATCAGTGCCCTTTAGCGCTGCCAATCTGTGCCCACCAGTGCTGCCAATCTGTGTCCACCAGTGCTGCCAATCTGTGCCCATAAGTGCCTCCTCATCAGTGTCACCTTTAAGTGCTGCCCATGAGTGCCACCTATCAGTGCCCACCCCTGCCGCCTATCAGTGCCCATCAGAGTACCCTCATCAGTCTAGCCTACCAGTGCACATCAGTGAAGGAGACAAATTACTTGTTTGCAAAAATGTATAAAACACCTTTTTTCTCATTTGTTTAGAAAAAAAAAACACAATAGTAATTAAATACCACCAAAAGAAAGCTCTATTTGTGTGAAAAAAAATTGTCATACAAGTATTGTTGCATGACCACGCAATTGACATTCAAAGCTCTGAATGCTGAAAATTGCTCTGGGCAGGAAGGGGGTAAAAGTGCCCAGTAGGCAAGTGGTTAAAGAGGTACACACCTTTTATGAAAAGCAACAGTCCTGGATGGTTTTTATTGCACTAAGCACAAATGTGTTTTTGTAAATTTGATTGTACAAAAATGTAGATAGATGAATATAGTGACAGAAGAAGAAGAAAAAAAAAAGAGCGCAAGAGGGAGAAAAGTGAAGAGAGGGAGGAGTAGAGAGTGTGTGTAATTATTTCTACTTACCGATGACAGATACACTCTGGGGTGCACTCAATAGGCAGCATTCATTTGGTTTGTGTGAATCGGGAGTCCTCACATAATGGAGAAATCATCCTGCTCCTTCCTCCCTCCTTCACTTACTCCTAACAGTGTAAGTACTCCCTTCCTCCTCCTCCACTCAATTCGCGTCCCTTCTTCCTCCACTCCATTCCCGTCCACACTTACTCCTAACAGTGTGAGTACTCCCTTCCTCCTCCACTCAGTGTCATCTTAAGAGCATTATAGGCCCCCGGGCAATACAGTGCACTGGGGCCCTGTCTACACAATCACGCACGAGAATTTACTGACAAAAATCATAAAATTTACTGGCAGAACCACATTTTTTACTGCCACTGCAAAAAAAGTACCTAAAATTACAGTTTTCAGCGCCGAACAATGCAAATGTCAGTATTTAAACTATAAACATATAGCTAGTGCTATTAGCAAAAAAAAAAAATGTTTCCTCTTACATCAGAGTCTGCAGGATTCCCCCTTACAGTGAAAGGGAACTCTTATGTAAAGGGGAACGCTGCAGATCATGATCTAAGGGGGGAACTCTGATGTGGAGGGGGGCTCTGGTGACCAGAGACCACCTTATATCAGAGTCCACTGCTTTCTCTTTCCCACTTACATCAGGGTCCGCAGACTGAGTTCCCCCTTGCATTGTAAGGGGGAATCCTGCAGACTCTGATGTAAAGGGGAACTCTGATGTGGGGGGCACTCTGGTGACCAGAGACCACCTTCCGTAGAGTAAATACACCAAGGTAAGGGGGGACACTAATATAGGAGGGGGAACCTTTATATCAGTGCCCCCTTACATTTTTGCATTCACTCCCCCCTAACATCAGCAACCCCCCCGCACTCGTGGAGGACCAGATCTTCTCTGTGATTTCCGCTAACCCGTCACTCTCCACAATTTTTTACTGGGGTTGCTGGGCAGCCGGTGGGGCCCCCCAGGCAAGCGGGGCCCCCGGGCAACTGCCCAGCGTGCCCAATGGAAAAGATGGCCCTGCCTCCACTCCATTCCCGTCCACACTTACTTCTACACACATCAACATCACCACCCTCCAACGCACCCACACCACTTTCAATATCAACTACACGCTCTGACTCTCCTCCTGACTTCACTTGCTTAAACACACCCACCAGTTCACATACAGGCTCACATTCAGACACAGCACCATCAGCAGGATAACCTCCTTCATGCACAACAACAAAATGCTCACCCTCACACACAACCACCTTCTCCACAAAAGACAAAGCACAAAAACACATCAAATGAATCTCGTCTAAATAAATTAGCACAGCACCTCAATAACACTGGTTCTCTCCTCCCCCTCTCACAAAATGACAGCCACAGATGGCCCTATATAATGTGCAAGGGCCAAGGGAGATGCATTGCATTATGGTAGTAGTGTGAAAATGTGCATATTTTACCCCAGTGCTTGTGAAATAAAATAATTTTATTAATTTCAGCATTAAAAAAAAAAATCTAAATGTGATTCGAAATGTTTAGAATCGGGTAGTTGAGAAAAATAAACAAATAATAAAAATCAGGGAAAAAAATAAAATTAGAAAAAATAAAAGAAAACTAATTCAACAGACCAACCAAATTTAACAAAGCAAAATAAATAGTTTAACGAATCTAAATGAAATTAAACAAAACAAATTTTTCCGCTATGCACATGTGCGCAAGAGATAAGGCCGAAACGCAATAATGGATGCCTGATCTTCAAGTCCTCAGATGGCACTGCAATTTAAAACAACAGGCATGATTCTGTGATGGACATCACTGCATGGGCACAGGAATATTTCCACAAATCACTGTCTGTGAACACACTTCACTCTGCTCAAAAAATGTAAGATAATTCTCTATCAAAGAGGATATAAAAAAAGGGTGTTTGGAGGGGACAAGGGAGCCCCCAGAAAGCAAAAAAAAAAGGCGTGTCAACAATGGCTTAAGGTACAAAAATTTGAAAAAGGCTTTATTAGGGGTGGGGGTATCATATACATAAAATATCAAGCATGTGTGAGGAACAATGTATCCATTATAACACAGTACAGGCATACCCCGCTTTAAGTACACTCACTTTACATACACTCGCGAGTAAGTACATTTTCGTTTTACATACATGCTCTGGTCCCATTGTATACTTAAAAGTGGGGTATGCCTGTATATCTCACAATACCTAACCATTTAATTAAGAAAAAACACACTGCAGCAAATATAAATTAAAAATGCAGAGCGCTCTGAGAGGCATCAAAAATTTGCAAACGCCATTTGTGCAGAAAAGAGAGGTACCGCAAAAAACAGTCAATAATGTGCTGTTAGATAAGTGTGGAATTTTGGTGATCTTGGTAGTTTGAAAAAACGCACATATACACATCCAGAGTATTTGATGCACTATCTATAATGATGAAGAAATTACTCAACATTGGGCTCAATGGCTCCTGTGAATGGTGAATCAAAGCCAAACCAAAGTTCAAACACACAGATCCACAGAAATCTCTAGATCATCAACAGCCTTCAGAGCACTTGTGCTGATTTAACCACCTATGTGCTGAAAATGCAGGGTTCCAGACACTGAAAGCATCCAAATCAAGGAGCATATATAGCAAGTTCTCAGACTCTTAGGCTTCATTTCCATGGACGTTTTTACAGCCACTCTGTTTAGCCTTTTTTACAGCTTAAAAGCACCTGTCCATGTTTTATTTATTTTTTTTATTTTTTTGAGCTGGAGCTCAAAAACGCTGCGGTAGCGTTTTTTGCGAGTTTTTTAAAACGTCTGGCGTTTTTACAGCTCTAACGCTGGAGCTTCAGAACGCACTGGTCCCGGCTCATATATGCCTGCTCCTTTTTCCTCTATGGAGGTTTAATGGACACCTGCTGTCCCAGTGAAGTGTGAAACTATCCACTTATTCCGGTCAGTTTTAAGGACCTGAATGAATCACCTAATATTAAGAGTCTGAGAACTAGTTATATATGCTCCTTGATTTGGATGCTTTCAGTGTCTGGAACCCTGCATTTTCAGCACATAGGTGGTTAAATCAGCACAAGTGAAGGCTGTTGATGATCTAGAGATTTCTGTGGATCTGTGTGTTTGAACTTTGGTTTGGCTTTGATTCACCATTCACACAAGCCATTGAGCGGTTGTTTTTTTGTGATGAAAAAAAAACAAAATTTTTAAAAACGTCATTTAAAATGACCGTGTGTGGGGAAAACATAGTTTTATGTGTTCTGAAAAACAACAAAAAAAAATTTGAACATGCTTCAATTTTTTATGTCATTTAAAATGATAGTGTGTGGGTAAAACGACGTTTAAAACAACCTTTTTTAAACCCGTGCATGCTCAGAAGCAAGTTATGACGCAAGCTTGAATGGAACAGAGTGCCGTCGTACGTGCTGAACGTAACCGCGCTTTGCTAGAGCATTTTGAAAAAAACGATGGTGTGTAGGCAATGTCGTTTTTTAAAATGAAGTTTGAAAAACGTTGTTTTGTTTCATGATAAAAAATGTAGTTTTATTTCATCACAAAAAACGACCGTGTGTACGCGGCATAATGTTGAGTCATTTCTTCATCATTATAGTGCATCAAATACTCTGGATGTGTATATGTGCGTTTTTCAAAATACCAATATCACCAAAATTCCACACTTATCTAACAGCACATTGACTGTTTTTTGCGGTACCTCTCTTTTCTGCACAAATGGAGTTTGCAAATGTTTGATGCCTGTCAGAGCGCTCTGCATTTTTAATTTATATTTGCTGCAGCATGTTTTTTTTTTAATTAAATGGTTAGGTATTGTGAGATATACTGTGTTATAATGGATACATTGTTCCTCAAATATGCTTGATATTTAATGTATATGATACCCCCAATAAAGCCTTTTTCATATTTTTGTACCTTAAGCCATGGTTGACCCACCTTTTTTTACTTTCTGGGGGCTCCCTTGTCCCCTCCAAACCCCCTTTTTTATATAGTTTTTTTGCTTGTTGGCTGGTATCCCGTCTAGTCCTGGCGAATCTGCCGGTACACTAATTAATTATTTAGGTTATCGCTAAAGGGAGTGTGGATTCAAGGATTCTTTTATTTTCTATTGTTCCATCAAAGAGGAAGCCATATCTGAACATGGTCCAGAAATTCAGCCCTCTTCTCTGGGCCAAAGCTCATTGGTCCATTTGTCACACTGACGTCATCAGGAGCGGCCACTCCTGATGACGTTAGTGTGGTGAAACGCATTGGGCAGGGCTTGCTGTCGTCACTTCCGTCTGTATGGTTCCAGACCATGAATACACTATGCCTAAACGTAATTATTATCCCTCTGTATGTTCTGGTGACCACTGTCATACTTACTAACATCATGGCCCTGGAACAATATTAACCCCACCCTTGGTCTGCAGGTTGACTGCCCATTTTTCTGCTGGGTACACCCAAATCACACCCACTTTATAAGTTGGTCCTGCCTAGAACCCCACCTCCACACAATTAATGGCAATAAATAAGACAATGGGGCGTAATCTTATTTCTGCCTAAACTGTTCATACATAATTCACATTAAAAACATACTTTACATAAAAAAATGTTTAATTATACTTCTATTAAAGCATTACTCCGAACATAAACACACACAAAAAAAATTATTTATTGATAAATAACATTTAATGGTTGCCAAAAAAAGTAACATCTCCAAGGTAAAATTCTTCAGTGCAAATTGGCACATAAATACACTGTACATACCATATATAGTACATACCATATAGTAAAATATGATATAACTTTATTATAAAAGACTGCATATTATGATAAATATGGTGGTTACAATACCGACTCCATACTCCCCCTTATCAGAAACTAGAAATATACAATGCTTGAATTATAGTATTTTAAGATACACAAGGGAAAGTAATCTTGGTGCATTGTGTTGCAGTAATTTAAAGTTGCTCATTCATTTGAATTGGCTGTAAATGCAACAAAACAGATCAAAAATCAGACATAATACAGCGAAGCACAACACACAGTAGTGTGTACTGCAGTCATGTTGTGGTGTGCTGCAATGCATGTACATTGGATTAGTGCTTCAGGGTGGCATTAATAATGAATGGTACTGCAACCTACTAACACACTCAAAGTACGCATTACTGTGACACATTGCACTGTAGAGGTGCCAATGGGTCCTTAATGATTTTCCTGAAAACAAAAAAAACACACTTGTTCCCATGTATATGTATGTAGAGGCAGCCATATTTGCTCATTGCATATGTATACTTCATATACATGCACCCGACCCATGTGTTTGCACTTATATGTGCATGTATATGGGGGCAGGGGGCTTTAAAATGTATTTATTTTTTATTAAAAACTCTATTTTGAAAATTTTTAGGCTGCAGTCACACTAGCACACAAGAACAAGCGTACTTGCTGGTTGAACGATTCTCACATGATTTTTCATGCTGCATAGGGACAAAGCTCATGCTTTTGCAGTGGGGAGCCGGCTGTGGTTTGTCAAGATGCAACAGTTGGCTCCCATATCGAAGACGGTGGCACGGGGGGGCCCACAACAGTAAGAATCAGCTGCAGGAAGAAAGTGCTGGACTCCAGGGCTCTTTCACACCATACATCATGAAAACTAATGGGAAAACCGCGCAGATTTTCAAAACCAGATTCGTTTTCATGAGCGTTTCAGTCAGTTTTTATGCACATCAGTTATGTTCCCCACTCACACCACAGTGTTGATGTCCCTCATTGCAGATTCCTGCGCAGAACAAAATCTGCACATGATTTACTAAAGGCAAAATAGACCATGCACTCTGCAAAGTGTAGTTGCTCCAGAGCTTAGTAAAGGAGGTAAGGGTTCACTTTTCAAAAGTTCCCAATCACATGCAAGGAAAATTAAAAAAAATTGCATTTTTGCTTGCACATGATTGGATGATGGAAGTCAGCAGAGCGTCTGCTCATTTAGTAAGCTCTGGAGCAACCGCACTACAAAGTGCACAGTCTATTTGCCTTTAGTAAATCAACCCCATAGAGAACAATTGTTTTTTGTGCCCTTGCAGAATGCGTGCAGACAAAACTGACGTCTCTGTACACGGTGTGAATAAGGCCTTAAAAGTCAGCAGCTGCAACAGTATTTGTAGCTGTTGAATTAAAAAAAAGCTTAAAGTGGAGCTCCACACAAAAGGGGAAGCTCTGCTCGCTTGCTTCCTCCCCCCCTCTGCTGTCACATTTGGCACCTTTCGGGTGGGAAGAAGATACCTGTGAAAACCAGGTACCCACTCCCGGGTAAGATCACTGAATCGATCAACGCAATTTTCAGCCTCCCCCCCCCCTTTCCTGGGAGACACACGGGTTCCAGAGGACAGCAGCACCATTCATAAAGCACAACGCGACTTGCGCATGCGCAGCAGGAAACAGACTGTGAAGCCACAAGGCTTCACTTCCTGTTTCCATTAGTGAATTCCGGAGCCGATGGATGAATCGACTTGGGCTCCCGACATTGTGGGATCCCTGGCCATGTAAGTGTCCTTATATTAAAAGTCAGCAGCTACAGTATTTGTAGCTGCTGATTTAATTCCACCCAGGCTGGAAGATCCTCTGTAAACATTACAGTAATACAAAATTGGTATTCAAATAACAATTTTCAGCAGTGGCATGTAAAACTCTGGTATTATGAATGCTGTGACTCAAAGAAAAGAAGAAACTGCACATTTCTAGCAGTAAAATGATTCAAAGCTGAACTCCAGACGTCATCACGCCCATAGACTGGCTCTGCACATGAAGACGTCAGGAACAGTCCACTGTAGGGTGTGGGGGAGCACTGATTTCTGGAGGATCGAACGATAAGGTGAGAATAGGCTCTGTGTTCACCCCTACACAAAAATCAATCAATCAATCAACCCATGGGGTGCAGGCACAGCCCCACTGCATGGGGTAAAAAACAACATTTAAAATATAAAATTATGCTGCGCTAATGAATAAATCTAGACCTGTGTGGTCATGATGTGAACATGTACAAAAAAGGTGTGACCAAATATGCACAAAATATATAAATAGTGTGTTAACAATATACTTGCGGCAGCAAGTAAATATACGTGAAAAACCAAGTGACAATAAATGTATTCCAATATTAAAAAGTATTATTAAAAGTGGTCATGAGTCACTTCAGAAAAGGGTCCATGTAAACGGTTAATGATGTCAATCAGGTGTACTCCTCGCCAGCAAGGTGAGATATGAGGCATGGAACAGTGATGATGATGGCAATCTTGATGATAAAACCAATATGTAAATAAACATAAATCCAGAAAAGGTATATGATGGTTACTCTTAGGCCTCGTACACACGATAGGTTAACCAGAGGAGAACGGTCTGAAGGACCGTTTTCATCTGTCCAAACTGATCGTGTGTAGGCCCCATAGGTTATTTAACCTTAGGTTAAAAAAAAGCCAACTTGCTTTAAAATTAGTATACAAGGGGAGCTATTTCACGTCGCTCGGCGCTGTGTCCCAGGAACTCTTCCGTCTGCCTAATTGTTTATACGCCTGTTTGAATCGTGGAGTTTGTGAGTAGCCTGTACATCTTTTTAATATTAAAAGTTTTATGACCCAGCGGAGGTTCTTAGATTGTGTCTTTCTCTCCAAATGTCCCTGACCATTTGATATGGCTGCTTAATGAGGATTCAACCAGTACATCAGCTCCCTGTGTCTTACATTTGGTAAAACAGTGGTCTTACAACAAGGTGAGAGTACCCAATCACACTGGTGGAGGAGCACATTTTCAGTTTTGGGTGTCTCTTTTTCCCTTTCACATGGTGAAGATTTCTAAAGTTCCGATCGCTGGATCTGCTCTTTAATGTGGATTTCCTTTGTGTGGATTGCTTTACAGTGGACTTTCTATCCTATGCGGACTTGTGCACTTATTTAATAATAATTTTTTGCATTTTGTTCACTTTAATTTATTTACATTTATAATTGGCTTGCGCTGCACTGATTTCTGTTTCTACATTGCTTTAAAATTAACCTATGGATTCCTAACCAATGGGAAAAAAACAATCGTTAGTAGGCACGTTCATCGGTTAAATATCCACTAAAAGATATATAAAACAAAGTATCATAAATAAAGAACCGTGGTTCAAACGATAAAAACAGCGCTAAAAAAGTTTTAAAGTGATTAGCCCCAGATAAGAGCTTAAAGGAAGAAACAGGGGTGATGTGTTTGGTGATCAGAAAACAAGGCGTCAGTGCACCCTATACCTTATTCAAGATTCACCAATAGAAGTGATAATGCTCCCTTATGGGGTGCAGGCTTACCACTAGGAAATAATTATCCACTTAGGCACATCTTCCACTGTTCTTACACTCTGCGACGGTCATTCTTATTGAAGGTGCATGTAAGCAAAATAGAAACACTCAATGGTGAAATATTGTTAAACAATAGTAGCTAAGATGTAAAGGAGAACAATCCCCATATGCAAATGCCCGTACAGAAAATACACAAGGAATGAACAAAAATAGCAAGCCTGTAATTCCTGTCGTCACCGCCGTCCTCTGGGCACCAGGGGCCGCACGAGTGCTTGTAACGCTGATGTAGCAATGGATGGCTGTGGAACGCAGGAAGGCTTCCGTGTTGCGCTGTTGTAGCCACTCCCTGACGCGTTTCGTCACTTCCGACTTCGACAGAGGGCGTGGCTACTCAGCGCTGTCACTATCCCTTTGTACCCCATCGGCTACAGCTATTGGATGTGAGCAAACCGCCCTAGCGGTCATGATTGGTGCAAACCGGACCGGGAGGAGGGGCGGACGTCAGCTGTGCTGTTTGGGGCTAGCAGGGAAACGTAGACGTATATACTGCTGCACTTTAATCGAGAATTACATCTCTGAAGAACAAAACAAAACTGGATGCATATGCCATCAGATAGCAGGGGGAATTGTTTGTAAACAATTCCAGCAATCCAGGATATGTTATTCAATGACGTGTAAGTAAGGGAGGTCTAAAAAAGAATTACACAAAACTAGGGAATTCGACGTAGCAGCCAATCACGTAGGACCTGGGCGGGTAATATGTAAATTAATCCACGGGCCGTGTACTACACATCCAAAGACTATGCATCCTGCGGCCAATCATTATAGACTAGGGCGGGGGTTAATGCACAGCAGAGAACAGGCTCAGGCCATAGATGTTATAGAAAACACAGACCCGACGCTGCAGGTATAGGTTTGTGCTGTTACTAATAATAGTAAAAGGGCTGGTTCTGAGTGACTCAAAACATCAAAGAGAAATGATATTTATGAACTCGCTCTGGAACACCTGTATAGAAGCTATTAAAAATAGTAAAAATATATATATATATCTAAAAATGATATACCTTAAAAAGTGTCAGAAAACGGCGACCGACTTAGAGGTCATGTTCAATGCACATATCATTAGAGAGTTCATACGTGTGTTCGTAGTAACTATGCACTCCTTATGTGATGATTGTGAAACCCCTATTTTCATGTTATCGGATAGAAGAGAGTATATCATTATCGATGGAATGGTATATAAGCATATATTGAGTCACCCAATAAGGATCAAGGGTGATATATGGGTTGATACATGCCAACCATACAAAATATCATAAAATGGGTAGATATGGTCGAATCGGGTAGGATGGATTCGACAGAGTGCGAAAAGAAGGTGATGGGGCAGTAGAGGCGTACTGCAATAATGTATCAAAAAAGACCAAAAAATAAATATATGTATATGTATATGTAAATTTAAAAATAAGAAGAAGAAGGATACAAACGATATCCATAAATATTAATAAATAAATAAATAATAAATAACAGTCGATAGTAGGGACATTCAGTGATCTTGTAGGTGAGACCAGAGAAGTGAGGGATATGGAGGACCCAATAAAAACTGGCAAAATGACCTTAAAATGCTTAAAAAAACATGCCGAGATAAAAGTGGATTGTATGGATCATCTAAAAAGATTAAAAGTCACTAATAAAACAGTTTATATCAAGCTCAACGTTCAGGCCTTTTGGCAACAGCGTATCAACAATGTAGATCCACTCAGTTTCACGTTTTGAGAGTTCTCTAACAAGGTTAGAGCCTCTCCATGCTGGTTTGATGTGGTCAACTCCCCAAAACTTGAGGCCAGCCGGATTCTGATTATGATGCTGTTTGAAGTGGAGCGATACACTGTGGACTTTGTATCCAGACTTGATATTTGCCACATGCTCGGCTATTCTGATTTTCATGGCACGTTTAGTTCTCCCAATGTACATCAATTTGCACGGGCATTCTAACATGTAGAATATTAAATATCCACGCATGCTCAGAATCAAGTCGACGCATGCTTGGAAGCATTGAACTTCGTTTTTTTCAGCACGTCGCTGTGTTTTACGTCACCGCGTTCTGACACGATCGGTTTTTTAACTGATAGTGTGTAGGCACGACGGACCATCAGTCAGCTTCATAGGTTAACCCAAGACAACGGTCCTTCAGACCGTTGTCCTCTGGTTAACCTATCGTGTGTACGAGGCCTTACCGTGTGGCGTGGACCCAAAACCTCTCAGAAATGGGTCAAATAGGCAAAGGTAAGAGTGATGGTATCTCCAGCACCTCCAAAGGTCATCTCTGGTATAATCCGGAAGTTCCTCCCATCCGTTTCCCAATATTTTCCAGAAATTCAAAAGCTCCAAACTCAATCACTGGTTCCCAGCAGCTTAATGTTGTGGATAGCAAGGATCCAAAAATAAGTATTATCCCTCCAGGGATTTATGATATGGCTAAAAAGGAACAAGAAAAAAAAGCGTAGGTCAAAAAAGTAAACCCAAGGGATTTATTAAAATTAAACACAAGGCAAAAAGAACAAAGATAAAAACAAGGATAAAATATAAATGGTTGTAAAAATCCAGCGATAGTTACAATGGTGATCACTGATAAAAAAAGGCGCCTGTAGAAGTCCTGTAGGACGAAATGCATAGGGTTCTATGTTTGTTGGTTATCCTGCGCCTTTTTTATCAGTGATCACCATTGTAACTATGGCTGGATTTTTACAACCATTTATATTTTATCCTTGTTTTTATCTTTGTTCTTTTTGCCTTGTGTTTAATTTTAATAAATCCCTTGGGTTTACTTTTTTGACCTACGCTATGTGGAGGCTTTTTTTTCTTGTTCCTATTTATGCCATATCGTAAATCCCTGGAGGGATAATACTTTTTCTTGGATCATTGCTATCCACAACATTGAGCTGCTGGGAATCAGTGATTGAGTTTGGAGCTTTTGAATTTCTGGAAAATATCGGGGAACAGATGGGAGGAACTTCCGGATTATACCAGAGATGACCTTTGGAGGTGCTGGAGATACCATCACTCTTACCTTTGCCTATTTGACCCATTTCTGAGAGGTTTTGGGTCCACGCCACACGGTAAGAGTACCCATCTTATACCTTTTCTGGATTTATGTTTATTTACATATTGGTTTTATCATCAAGATTGCCATCATCATCACTGTTCCATGCCTCATATCTCACCTTGCTGGTGAGGATTACACCTGATTGACATCATTAACCGTTTATATGGACCCTTTTCTGAAGTGACTCATGACCACTTTTCAATATTGGAATACATTTATTGTCACTTGGTTTTTCACGCATATTTACTTGCTGCCGCAAGTATATTGTTTACACACTATTTATATATTTTGTGCATATTTGGTCACACCTTTTTTGTACATGTTCACATCATGACCACACCAGGTCTAGATTTATTCATTAGCTCAGCACAATTTTATATTTTACTTTTCTCACATATTATCTGTATGTTGTGTGCTAGCAGCTGCCCTCTTTGTCTTTAGCAGCGCGGTTTTCTCTCCCCTATTTTTTCACATTTTTTAAAAACATTTGCCTGGAGTTGGGCTTTAAGCAAATGCTACAATATTTCTCGCAAAGGGCACAATGAAGATTGTATATTATATGTCAAAAGTATAAACAGTAGTATGCAGACCTAGAAAAGGACTTACATTCAACAAAGATAAAACAGTGCATAAAATAAAAAAGTACAACAAAGCAAAACCAGGAGGTAGCTGGATCGCGTAGTACTCACCATCCATCCACAAACCAACACAGCAAACTTTGTTCTTCAAACACATCAACAGGAAACCTTGTAACGTCAAAAATAGGTTTGTTTTCTTTGTAAAAAATTAGTTAAAATGAAAGCATCTTCAGCCATATTAGCCAGCAGCTGCAATGGATCTTAAGCTAACCATCCACTATACAATCAGATTGTATTTCTGTACATCTACCAGCAATTATGTAGTGTGTTATTTCATACAAATTGAATGATTGGTTTAGGGTTGTCCTCATATTATATTGTTTTGGTAACTCTAAAGTAGACTGTATAGTGATTGTATAGTGTATGACTGGCGTTAGGACCAACAGATAACACTTCAGTATAAGGATTTAAGGTAAAAGTCATCATCATTTTCCTACGTGTAAAGGCTGCATTTATAATGCCTGTTGATTAAGTATTAAAGTGATTCTAAAGGCAGATGTTTTTTTTCTTTTTACCTTAATGTATTCTTCTGGGTGCAGCTCCCACCCAGCCCCCCTATATCCATCTCTATCCAGCAATGTGCATGGCAGCAGCGGCTTTCCCTGGTGTCTCTTCCTGCACTGGCTCACACAGCAATGGGAGCAGATAGCTCCTGCTGCTACCAATCCCAGCCAGTGAGCCAGTTAGGAGAGTTTGGCCTGGACCACGCCACATTGTGTGTGTGACTAGACAATATCCATTCACAGGACCATGGCTCAGGAGCAAGCCTGCTTCTAAAGCAAGATGCTTGCTTTTGGGGGACTTGGGGAGGATAGCCAGAAGCACTGGTGGGGAACCCAAAAAGAAAAGGATCAGGGCTGCTCTGTGCAAGACCATGTCCCTCATTCCAAAACCCATTCATAATAAACAATGAACACCAGGCAAACCACTATATATACACACAGATAACATACAGTACATATACGTTAATGGTCTCATTGACCTCACTTTTCTCCCTTGCATTTTAGCTATAGTTTGCCCACTGGCTTCATGTGATTGGACAGTGGGGAGCAACAGTATACAGATTAGGTATTCCAGGAGATATATTGAGGCACTTGAAACGGTTTTAAGAAAAATACACTGAATGATTTTATAATTAGTAAATAAATAGATTAAACGTTTTTTTTTTTTTAAAACCAACATACATGCCACAGACACTCATCGTCAATGGAATGGATCCCCATTTACTATTCAAGTTTTACTAAAGCAGTTGTAAACCATGTACGTTGCAAAAAACAAACAAACTGCAAGGCAATGGCATAATGTGCTAGTATGCATTGCATATTAGCACATCATGAAATACTCAATTTGGAACGAAGGCCGCCAGCGCTGTAATGTCCCCGCTGAGTGCCCTGTCTTTCTTCCGGGTTAGCGCACTCCAGCTATGTAATTGTCTGACGTCACATGCGCATGGGTGCCCTCAGTTCCGGCACCAAGCTCTGTCCAAGTCCTAGCAAGGTATTCCGGACCTTCAGAGAACATGCGCCAGTGATGTCGTTGGCTGCATGCAGGGTAAATATATCCTAAATGGTGCACGTTAAGGAGATATTCATTTGAGCTACAGGTCATTATAGGCTTACTTGTAGGTAAAAATAACCAAGCAGGGTTTAAAACAAGTTCGAAATCCACCAAGCAATTTGCCCCGCTAATGGAGCTAAAGCTGGCCACAGATGTTTGTAACCAAGTTGATCAATTAATCAACTTCGGTACAACCAGCCTGTCAGCATTTACATGCGATTGTGGCTAGCGGCTATTATAGCCAATAGCAGTAATGATCAATGTGTTCTCTCAGTGGGGACCCCCGCCCAGAGAACACTGTGTTGATGGGGGAATCAAGTGATTTTCTTTCCTACAACCCGTGGCTGCAGGAAAGAAAATCACTCCATCTATGGCCAGCTTAAGTTGTAGGGAAAAAAAGCTAGGGTAAGTGGGGTGGGGGGTGGAGTTCCTGTTTATGTGCTTTTGGTTTATATTGAGGCTGCAGCATAAACAGTATAGGGGTAATTTAACGCACATGCCAATATTTTGCACTAGCCGCAATTCGTGGGACTTTACGTTTTATAGTTAGTGGGACATTACAAGAAAAACAGAGGGGGTGATAAAGTCTAATTAATGTTGTCACGATATGTTTTCTAATACACCTCTTGGGGCATATGAACACTGGCCCTAAAAATTAGCACCATGGAAAATGAATGTAATTCTGCCAGTCAGATTCTGTGTCCTCTTTACTAGTTTTCATAAAGGAGTGCTATCTGTGCAATCGGTTCCATTATTATGATCTCTTATGAATTGATTTCCAACACCTCTGTGTTTAAGAGTCCATATGTATGAGCTGCAACATGGGGCATCTGGAGACTTCCAAACACCCTCTTTGTGCACAATGAACTGGCAGCATCACAGCACCCCTTTCTGTCAATAGTAATAGAGATTTGAAATGTGGGCACTTCCGCAATTTCTTAAATTGTTTGTTACAGACTATATTTACAGTCCTATCAATGTTTACATTGTGCATTGGATGAAACAGACTTCTATCAATCAATATCTGTAAGGATATCAGGCAGCCTGGATAAAATGTTCAACCATACCTAATATAGAGCAACCATGGGCTGATGCAAGTGCTGTATGTCTGGATCTGACAAATGGTCAAATTCCTGCATGGTCAAAACTGTAAAAAAATAGGCTTTCCAACTCAACTGCTGAATTGGGACAGCCAGTGAAATCTTAGATAAATCAACTCTCACAGAGAGATAAGAACATGGGTGGTACTGCACTTGTAGTTCCTCTGCAATAGATCAGATTTTACAGATTCATTTTTCCACCTTCTGACTTTCTCTGGTTTCCTTCAGACCCCACAACATGCTGCAGAACATCTCATAGCAGAAGAAGGTGAGTCCAGTTGAAACAGCAGCTTTGAGCAGACTTGGGGACAATCCTTTGAAGAAACCTCTTAAGCCTTCTTCCATGTATATACGACATACACAGTCTCTGAGACCCCGGTATGTTCTGACCTGTTGGAATAATTAAAGGAACACTAAAGGTTTGTTTTTTATTAGATCAATTGATTGCTGTATGCTAGAGCATTTAAATATCACTTACCTAGTTTTTCCTTTTGACCTCCAAAATACAGTAATCCAGGTTTGAAAATGCCATTTCCTGTCTCTCCTCTTCTTGCTTTCCACCAGCATCTGAGCCGTTTTGCATGGTGGAAAGCAGAATGTTATCACCCCCTTCCTATGACTACAGCCCTGCGTGAAGATGCTCTCTTATCCCTCACAGGCATGGAGGCTAAGCCTAATGGGAACTGTAGTTCCCATTAGGCCGTGATGTAGCAAGAATGAATGCGCACCGCAAACCAGGAAGTCAGTGAGAATAATGATTCAGGAGTGACGGAGGTGAATAAAACGGCTCGATTTCAAAAGGTATCAAACTAGTTATAATGCAAAACATTACTTTTTACTTTATCAGCTACTGTCAGACTTTAATTTAAGAGGAAAATATTTTTGTCTTTACAACTTCTTTAAGTCAGAAGAATAGTATTCATAGGCGGTCGAGCAAGTCTAATAACTGAACAAAGCTGACAGAGACATTGGTATCCTTTACTATATATATATATATATATATATATATATATATATATATATATATATATATATATATATATATATATATAGAGGCTTGCTTAGGAAAAACAGGAAACAAGCATTCATGAAAAGATAGTAAGAGGACATTACAGGGAAAAGGGCCTTTATTTAGAGAAAAGAACCCGACTTTCTAATTTATCAGAAGCAAGATAGCTAATGTGGTCTCATGGGACGTACTTTGTTCACCAATATGCCATGACAAACCATAAGTAGATTAGTTCCAATCATGTAATGCAGGGCTTGACAAATTTGCTTTGAATCTAGGAGCCAGCTAAAAAAATTAGGAGCCAGAACGACAAAACCTCTTATGTAGCCTTATGACACCCTAGAGAATAAAATAGCGGTAGTTCCAATTTTTTCATATCACACGAAAGGTCTAGGAAACACAAAATCAGTTAAAACACACATCAAGTTTGTTTTAGGGAGCACAAAATTTGCCAATTTTTTGGTAAACTATAAATGCCACGGTTGCACCAAGTAAATAGAAACCGAACATGTCAAACCTTAATTTTGCGTGCGCTCGTGAAAATGGTGACAAACTTCAGTATCCTATATTTTCCATAGGCAACGCTTTAAAAGCCTCCAGTAGGTCATCAGTTTAGCGTTATGATGGAAGTCTGGTGCTGGAATTATTGCTCTCGCTTGGGCATACGCGGCAATATGAAACATGTGTATCACAATCAACGTTTTCAGGCGCATGCGCTTACATAAGTGCATATACAAGGGGGTGGGGCATTTTATGTGCAACGGTTAATGTGTGGAAGGATTCAAAAAGGCAGTGCAACTACATGTCCCAAGCGTCTGGAATTGTGCATCCCTGCACCTGGTGCCAAAAGTGAATGGGCTGGCAAAAGTCCAAGCGCCAGGACGCAACTTCTAGATGCCATGGCGACATGGGATTTTTCAAGCCGTGATGTAATGTGTTGCTGGAGATTAGTATAGTTAGGGAATTGTGTGTAGATTAATCAACAGATCTACTATCAGACATTCTCACACAGGGGTTAGGCAGGCCATACACAATTCGAATCTCAGCCAGTTCAGCAGGAACCAGCCAAGATTCAAATTGTATATGGGCAGGCTTAATGAACCAAGTTGATTGATCAACTTGGGTACAGCTAGCATTCCGGGTCTTACCTACGATTATTGCTAGCAGGGACTTTAGCCACTAGCATGAATCACTGTCTTCTCCCCATGGGATAGCTTCCCCCACCCTTCCGCCAGGAGAAGACAATGGCCTGGCAGGAGAGATTCCTGCATCAAAACTGTATGTATTGAGGATGGTATTGAGTGATTACAGGAAAGAAATTTGCTCTGTGTGTCACCGGCTTTAGGCAGAGCTATCTGAAGGCCAGCAATGCTGGCACAGGACTTTCCATTTGGCAAGCTGCAGCATCACATGACATAAAAAAACAGTATTAAAAAATGGCTGGTCACAGCCATGTGAAACCAGTGTGGAACTCACAGCCAGATTCAAACTTCAAATTTTGTAATATATACAGCATACAGTAGGCATAATCGTAGCATGCGGTTATAATTTCAACCAGGGCAATATCTCCCGCTTTACCCCACTTCTTAATCTCTTTCCTTTAATGCTTATTGAAATAAAAATTTCTGTCAAAAACCATCATCCTCTGGAAAACCAGAAGGGCAGTGATCACATACTTCCCCACACTCAAAGACAAGGGTTCCTAGATGAACAGACAAGTAGCAGGGATGCCTCAGAGGGTGGGTGAAGATGGAGACGGGCTTTCAAGAGAAGCAGTCAATTTTCCCTGAATGTCCCAAAAAAAGCAGTGATCCAACAGGAAATTATGACATTTGTGGGCAATTTCTGTGCACCAACAGGATGTGCCTATGAAAAAGGAAACCATGCTTGTTTTTTGCCAGTTTTGAAAAATCATTGCTGGCTGCAGAGCATTATGTATTCTATAGAGAGAGCAGTGGCGGCTGGTGCAAACAAACCAACCCCCTCCCCCGGTTGGTCCGTCAGTCAAAATCCAATCCTGGATTAGGGAAGGCGGTGCCACTAAACGGAGTGGCCGTCACAGAGAGAGTCATGGTCGTCATTCAGGCTGGACTTCCCCTCTTTATTGCCTTTACATGGGATGTAAAGGATTAGTAGTTTATGGGAGGCTGAAAACATTGCGGAGTCCAGTTAACAGGAAATGACATGCACACTGTATTCCTGGCAAGGCCAGAGTGCATTTTCTGTACTTGCCAAAAGTAAAAACTAAAGCAGCCACCACATCTAAAGACTGGTAGATATCCTTTAGCCCCTGTTCACACCAATGTGGATTTAAAAATCGCACTGCAAATTCAAAGCTGCAGATCAGTGTGATTTAGATGTGCGATTTCATTGCAGCCTGCAACTTCATTTAATAGAAGTCAATGCAATTCGCAACGAAATCACAAAAAAGTAGTGCAAGTATCTTTTTCAAAGTCGCTGCGACTTGAGTCGAAGCGATTTTAATGGTTCTATTGCCGCAAATAGGGTGCGACTTGTCATGCGATTTTGAACTGTCAAATTGCATTGGTGTGCATAGCTTAAAGCAGGTTATGGTCAGTCATACAAAATGAAAAAATATAGGCAAGCAGCTAATTAACCACTTAAAGGAGTTGTAAAGGAAAACATTTTTTTTGCTGAAATGACTGTTTACAGGGTATAGAGACATAATAGTTAACGGATTCCTTTTAAAAATGATTAAAAATAGATAAAAATCAATCATATAATGTGCCTGCAGTTTCTAGTTTTGTTTTTGCATGTTGTTTCCTGCCACTGAGCTGTACAGAGCCACAGAGCCAATACAGGGCAGTAATAGTTTGGAAAACGAAACTGATTGGTGCTGAGGGGTTTTAGACACACAGTAATCACACCTCCTTGATTAGTGACCACAGAGAGAAAGCTCCTAGTACTGTGGTTATCAGGAAACAGACAACCAGGAAGTGTGGAGATCAGAGAAGAATTACAGCAACTTGAGAGCAAAAACGAACAATGAGGACATGAAAACAGCACTGCATTAAGGTAAAGGAAGCTATTAAGATAAAAAAAAAAAATCCTTTACAAACCCTTTAAAAGGACCCGCTCATGTATATATACTTCAGCACTTTAAAGATGGATATCTCGGTAACGGCAGCAGCTGCTGCCACAACCAAGATATCCATCTTTTCAGTGAGCGGTCCTGTAAACGATAATGGTGGTCTCTGTGGCAGATTCGCCGGCGAGATCACCATTATCAGTGGCGGGAGCGGGGCCTCCCCTCCCGCCGTCGGTATCGGCGGAGGCAATCTGGTCCTTTTCTTAGCTGGGTATAGAGACGAGTGAGGGGAAGATTGCCCCCACCCTTCTCCATACCATAGCAGGGCAGAAGCGACGTCAAAACGTCACTTCCACCCATACGTCTTAAAAGACAATTTTTTTTGTTGTCATTATTTCTTTTTATTGCATTTTAGTTTAAATATGAGATCTGAGGTCTTAGTGACCCCAGATCTCATATTTAAGAGGACCTGTCATGCTTTTTTCGATTACAAGGGATGTTTACATTCCTTGTAATAGGAATAAAAGTGACCCATTTTTTTTCTTTTTAAAACCATGTAAAAATAAATAAAATCAAGTAAAATAAATAAGAAAACCCCCAAAAAATGTTTTAACACACCCCATCCCGACGAGCTCACGCGCAGAAGCGAACGCATACGTGAGTAGCGCCCGCATATGAAAACGCTGTTCAAACCACACAAGTGAGGTATCGCCGCAATCGCTAGAGTGAGAGCAATAATTCTAGCCCTAGACCACCTCTGTAACTCAAAAGATGCAACCTATAGAATTTTTTAAACGTCGCCTATAGAGACTTTTAAGGGTAAAAGTTTGACGCCATCCCACGAGCGGGCGCAATTTTGAAGCGCGACATATTGGGTATCAATTTACTTGGCGTAACATTATCTTTCACAATATAAAAAAAAATGGGCTAACTTTAATATTGTCTTATTTTTTTATTCAAAACAGTGATTTTTTCAAAGAGGGACAGATTTGATGAAGTGAACATGCGTAAGGGGCGACCATTTTGCCTGACAATCTTTGAACCATTAAAATTTGGTCTAAGTGTGTTCGTTTCGAGCACTAATACACTACCCATCACAAATTCCCTTGCCTTTGTGGCTGTGTGTGGTGAAGAGATGAGTGTGGACGTGTAATTTGGATATACCGTATTTATCGGCGTATAACGCACACCTTCACTTTAGGAGGGAAGTTTCAGGGGAAAAAAATGTAAATAAAAAAACTGTGAAACAAAATAAGGGTCATTGCCCATCAATGCAGCCTAATCAGTGCCCATCTGCAGCCTCGCCATTGCCATGAATGCAGCCTAATCGATGTCCATCTGCAGCCTCGGAGGGAAGAGGGGGGGGGGGGCGGGATGAGCACCAACAGATTACATACAGGAGAATCTCCTGTTTACACAGCAGCCACTTTAATACAATTTCTCCCGCCTCCTATGATAGACAGAGGAGTCGTCCAATGGCAGCCCAGGAGACGGGACTTCCTATTACAGATGTTGCTGAGTAAGTATACAGTTGCTGTATGTAATTTGACAGCACTCGTTCCCCCTCTCCCTGTCCCCTCCGAGGCAGCGTCGATAAATACAGTATATATCCATATTACCAGGGGGGCCACATTAAACTGGAACGGGGGCCGCAATTGGCCCCCGGGCTGGACTTTGGACATGCCTGCTCTAGGGTGTTAGAAAAAAAAAACAATATATAATGTTTGGGGGTTCGAAGTAATTTTCTATAAAAAAAAAATAACTTTTTTAAACTTGTAAACACTGAGTCTGAAAAACAGGCAAGGTCCTTAACCACTTAAGCCCCGGACCAATATGCAGCCTAAAGACCCAAGGTGTTTTTACAGTTCGGGACTGCGTCGCTTTAACAGACAATTGCGCGGTCGTGCGACGTGGCTCCCAAACAAAATTGGCGTCCTTTTTTCCCCACAAATAGAGCTTTCTTTTGGTGGTATTTGATCACATCTGCGGTTTTTAGTTTTTGCGCTATAAACAAAAATAGAGCGACAATTTTGAAAAAAAAAGCAATATTTTTTACTTTTTGCTGTAATAAATATCCCCCAAAAACATATATAAAAACATTTTTTTTCCTCAGTTTAGGCCGATACGTATTCTTCTACCTATTTTTAGTAAAAAAAAAATCGCAATAAGCGTTTATCGATTGGTTTGCGCAAAATTTATAGTGTTTACAAAATAGGGGATAGTTTTATTGCATTTTTATTTTTTATTTATTTTTTACTACTAATGGCGGCGATCAGCAATTTTTTTCGTGACTGCGACATTATGGCGGACACTTCGGACAATTTTGACACATTTTTGGGACCATTGTCATTTTCACAGCAAAAAATGCATTTAAATTGCATTCTTTATTGTGAAAATGACAGTTGCAGTTTGGGAGTTAACCACAGGTGGCGCTGTAGGAGTTAGGGTGCACCTAGTATGTGTTTACAACTGTTTGGGGGTGTGGCTGTAGGAATGACGTCATCGATCGTGTCTTCCCTATAAAGGGAATGACGCGATCGATGCGCCGCCATAGTGAAGGACGGGGAAGCCGTGTTTACACACGGCTCTCCTCGTTCTTCAGCTCCGGGGAGCGATCGCGACGGAGCGGCTATAAACAAATAGCCGCGCCGTGGTCCCGGATCGCTCCCCGAGCGGACCCGACCTCCGCATGTAGCGGGGGGGGTCCCGATCGGACCCCCCACCCGCTAATAGGCGAGGACGTACGTGTACGCCCATGTGCCTGTACGTGCCATATTGTGGACGTATATGTACATGCGGGGGTCGGGAAGTGGTTAAGTGGTTAACAATTATTAAGCCTAACCTTCAGGCAAGCAACTAAACAACTGAAAAATAAATCTGTGAATTGTTTTACTCCACTGTCTCTCACTCACCCCTTCCAGACAACATAGGCAGGTCAAAGGCCTGCTCCAGCCTTTGCCTGAATAGTGAAGAAACAAGCTAATTGATGAAGTCATCCCTGTGCTCTATCATCCCACCAACAAGCACTCTGTGTAAACACCTGACAGCACTTTCCTATACTCTTCATACTACCACTGCACAATAGCTGTTAGAAATATTAGAATGGTGTTAATATGTAAAAATACATTTGAAGTTGAAATCTAGTTATATAAAACAATCTATACCTTTAGTGAGCCAACTTACCCCTACCCGCTGTGCAGAGGGATGCCCTGTCCTCTTCCTACTTCCCTTCTGGTGCTGTGGGAGTTAACAGATTTGGATCTTCTGTGAACCCACCCACTTTAAAAAAAAAAAAAATGTAATTGCTTTCATTGACTGTAAAGCCCTGTACACACGAACGGATATCTGATGGAATCTAATCTGATGGATTTTTTCATCAGATATCCGATGAAGTGGACTTTCATCAGTCTTGCCTACACACCGGTTAAAAATTCGATCACGTCCAACGCGGTGACGTAAAACACTACGACGTGCTGAGAAAAATGAAGTTCAATGCTTCCGAGCATGCGTCGACTTGATTCTGAGTATGCGTGGATTTTTGACCGATGGACTTCCCCACAGAGGATCGTTTTTTTTTTAATGGTTTTTTTAACCATAAGAAAAATTTAAAAAACATGTTCTATTTTTTTTCACCGATGGTTAAAAAACCGATGGGGGCCCACAGACGATCGGTTCATCCAATGAAAACAGTCCATCGGTCCATTTTCATCAGACAAACCGATCGTGTGTACAGGGCTGTGACTGGGGGAAGAATCTGATGAGCAACCAGATTTTCTCTCTCATTCACAGATTGTGTTACAGGAAATGAAAAAATCTTTCTCAATAGAGGAAAAAGAGAGGAGGGGGGCGAGTTCTGGTCGGGAACTATTTCAAAGCAGTTTCACTGAAGACCCAAAGCTAATAACCCCAGCAGTGCTGGAAGTTCAGAGACAGGAAGAGGACAGGGCATTCTTGCAAGATTTCTACAAAATCCAGCTGCAGGCACAATGTGGTACGTCCTTCATTACAGGCAAGTTAAATCATTAAAACTATAGAGCAGTGATGGTGAACCTTGGCACTCCAGATGTTTTGGAACTACATTTCCCATGATGCTCATGCACTCTGCAGTGTAGTTGAGCCTCATGGGAAATGTAGTTCCAAAACATCTGGGGTGCCAAGGTTCACCATCACTGCTATAGAGAATGGCTTTAACTATTTGTTCATGAATACATTCTGTAACAGGATTAAATGTGCGCCTTTTGTATTCGCTCATAGCTTTGCCTTAATTCTTTTAATGTATTTGTATATTTTGCTCAATGGCACATGCAAGGCATCCCCATCCCTAGCCCAAGAAGTAGAAGTTCTTACCTCTCCAAATGCTGCTCTTGCCTGCTCAAAGCCCCCAACCTGGAGCCTTTTTTTAAGCAGATCCAGCGGATAAGTGGCTGTTTTACTAATCACTCCAGCCCCACTACCACAAAGGAGGTTCTTCAAGTTACCTGTTTAAAGAATATAAGTAAAAAAGTAATCATTTATATGTGTAGTAGAAAATATAAAAGTTGATAAAAAAGACCATTTGAACAGTAACAGAGGAAATTTAATTACGTTAACATTCCTTAAAAGTAGATGTCCACCCTAACACTAAAATCCCACCATCTATAGAACAACAGCGATCTAACACTAACCTATCTAGCCCTGTAAAGAAAAAAAAAAATCAGTATACCTACCTTTTTTGCAGCCGATCCGACCCAATCCTACGCTGAGCTGTCATCTGCGCCTTCGCTGTGGAGGTGGGTGCAGAGCACCTATCCGACAACGAAAGCCCCATAGTACGGTAAGTCTATGGGTGACGTCACATCCCATTCATTTCACAGCTGTTGTCCTCTGCAGAGCTTCCGCCGCTGAAGATCGGATCGGCTTCATAAAATTACTGTAGATGCAGGGATTTTAGTTTTAGGGTGGATTCACACTTTAAATTAATAATCCACTACTTTCAACATCTTTTGTAATACATAGCCTCTCTTTGTCTGCCGTTCTGCCGTGTAACAGGTTATATGAAGATAATATAGAGTCAGATTTCACATACTTAAATGTTTTTCATATTTCCCTAAAATCAAGCTTTAAAAGCAACCGGTGCTGAAATCAGAAGACAAGGAATTACCGACAAATTAACATGTTAGTTGGATTGAAGAACCTTCCAGTACTTGTTCCCCTATAGTTTTGTTTTTTATCACCTGCATATATATTTTTTCATATCAAGGTTTTCCTTTTTACTATATTGAAAAACACATATTTGATATCAGCACCATCCTATAACCGAAATGGGTGCATATATTATACACACACACCTTAATTATCCACTTCAGGTCCGGAAGATTTTTACCCCCCTTCATGAACAGGCCATCTTTTGCGATATGGCACTGCATTATTTTAACGGACAATTGCGCGGTCATGCAACGATGTACTCAAATAAAATTTAGGTCCTTTTCCCCACAAATAGAGCTTTCTTTTGGTGGCATTTGATGACCTCTGCGGTTTTAATTTTTTGCGCCAATAACAAAAAGTAGAGCAACAATTTTGAAAAAACAACAACAATATGTTTTACTTTCTGCTATAAAACATATCCAATAAAAAAATTGAAACAAAAATCGAATTTCTTCATAAATTTAGGCCAATTTGTATTCTGCTACATGTTTTTGTAAAACAAAAACCCAATAAGTGTATATTGATTGGTTTGTACAAAAGTTATAGCGTCTACAAACTATGGGATATTTTTACTAGTAATGGTGGCGATCAGCAACTTATAGCGAGACTGCGATAATTGTGGTGGACAGTTGGACACTAAGTGACACTTTTTGAGGACCAGTGACACTAGTACAGTGGTGAGTGCTAAAAATATGCAGTCACTGTACTAATGATACTGGCTGGGAAGGGGTTAACATCAGGGGTGATAAAAGGGTTAAACGTGTGCCTAGCTAGTTTATTGCGGGAGGTGCTTTTACTAGGGGGAGACATGGGTCCTTGTCCCTGCTTTGCAGAAAAACAGGAACCATGCCTTCCCTACTGACAGTTATCTTCCTTGTTTACATAGGGAGACCACCGTTCTGCCTCTGTGCTGAATGATCAGTGGGTGTCATGGACATCAAGTCCGCAGTACCCACGGATCAGTTCCTGCTGTGTATAAATCAGAGCGGTTCACCGGCGGTGCGCATGCGTATTCCACACCTGGAAGTGTCAGATCACATACTAGGTATGTGATCCGGTGCAGCAGTGCCACCTTATAAGTAGTTTATAGGGAAGGCAAGTGGTTGTACCGTATATTCATACCACACACACACAATTTACTTGCCCATAAGATTCCTAAATAATTACTGTAACTAGTTGTGGGAAAGAATAGAGGATGACATGTGAACATGCAGTCAGGTTTCCGTACCTCTTCTATCATGGTCTGGTGGTGAGGGAGCATTCCAAACTCTCTGTAACAGATTATAGGAAGAGAACTGAAGGCCGGCATATGGAAACACTGCTAATAGAGTAGGACTGAGCCCCCGGTAAAATGTGAGAAATCCTTCTGTCTTGAACACAGTGACAATGGCATGGCGGAGTGTTCTATACACCTTGGAAAGAAACAGTAAATTAGAGGTGCTTTGCATTTTATAGAAGATCATTATGTACACAGAACTGTTCTTCCCAAACAAATGTACTGTAAAGAGACAATATTCATAACATATACTATACATCTTTTGTAGTGAGTGAATAACTTATATAGCGCTACAAATGCGAACTAAATCGCTTCAAGGCACTTGCCATCCAATTTCCTTCTATTTAGCCTTCAGAATAGGTGGGTCTTGAGTTTTTTTCTGAAGGCCTGGTGATCCACTTCCGTTAGGATGTTAGTTGGTAATGCGTTCCACAGTCGAGGTCCTTGGACTGCAAATCTTCGTTCTCCTTTGGTCTCGTAGCGGGCTTTGGGGATTTGTAGTAGTTTTTGGTTAGTTGATCGAAGAACGCGATTGGGGTTTTGGTATTTTATTTTCTCACCTAAATATTGGGGGGCGCTTCCGTGTACACATTTGTGCGTCAGGCATAGGGCCTTAAATGTGACTCGGTCCTTTACGGCCAGCCAATGGAGGGATCTCAGGGACGGAGTGATTGATTCCCAGGTTTTTTTTTCCTGTTACCAGTCATGCCGCCGTGTTCTGGATGACTTGGAGATGGGCAATCTGGTATTTTGGGAGTCCGAGGTAGAGGGAATTTGCATAATCTAGTCTAGAGTTAATAATTGTTCCTAAGACTACTGCTGTGTCCTCTTTCGGGATGAAGGGAACGAGTCTTCGTAGCAGACGTAGAAGATGGTGAGATCCGCTAACTACTGATCCTATTTGTGCATCCATTGTCATGTCAGAGTCAAAAATTACTCTGGAGGCTTTTGACTTTGGTGCTAGGGGTAATGGTTTGTCCCAAGATGGGCATCCATGTCATCCTGGCAAGTCTCTTGCATGGAGTAGAAGGAGTTCGGTTTTTGATCCATTGAGTTTGAGGTGACTCTCTGTCATTCAGTTGTCTATCAGAGTGAGGCATTGTTCTAATACGGGGTATTGGTCCTTTTTGTTGCTGATACTAAAATAAAGTTGAGTGTCGTCCGCGTAGGAGTGATAGAGTAGGTCTTGGTTACTGATAATTTTTAGGAGTGGGCAGAGGTAAATGTTGAATAGTACGATCGGGCGATAGGGGTGATCCTTGGGGGACTCCGCATGACACGATACGTGTTTCCGAAGTAATAGGTTCTAGTTTCACTGTCTGGGATCGTTTTTCCAGGAATGATGAAAACCATGATAGATCTGAGTCTGCAACTCTAGCTACTTCTGCGAGGCGAGTAAGCAACAATTTGTGGTCTACTGTGTCAAAGGCAGCACTAAGGTCCAGAAGTATCAGAAGACAAGATTCTCCGTTGTCTGCTGCTTCGAGAGCGTCATCCCATATTTTGAGAAGTGCTGTTTCCATCCCGTGTCCTGGACGGAAAGCCGATTGTAGTGGGTCCAGTAGTTTGTGGGTGTCTAAATGATGTTGTAGTACTACTGCTTTCTCAATAACCTTGGAGAAGACGTTGAGGCCGGTTATAGGTCGACGGTTGTTTGGGTCTTTTTTTTTTTTAGAAGGGGTTTAATTATGCCTTGCTTTAGGCTGCATTCACACCTGAGCGTTTTGTTGCCTGAAGCGCGACGCCCCAAAACGCTAGAGGGGAAAGGATACATTATTCTCTATGGAGATGGTTCACATCTCCACTACAAAACGCCTGACGCCGAACGCCTGAAGCCCAAACAAGTTCTGGACCCTTTTTTGTCGCTCGAATTGAGCGTATTTGGGCGTTTTACATTGGTGACCCTAGACCTGTACAAAATCGCGTTTTTTTTTATTTTTTGCTTAATTGTTTCACTAATTTTTTCAATTTTGTTAATGAAAAAGTCCGATAATTCATTGCAAAAATCTTGTGTTTCATATTTTGGAGCCTTACATTTTACAATTAGTATTTTTTATGCTCAGAGACATTTTGCATTCATCACACATCAGTTAAGGGAAAGTGATCTCATTTGTTCTAACCTGTAGATAGATACTATGTAGGCAGCCTTTGCAAAATGTTTATGAAATAATAGAGGCTTCAATACTTTCTAAGTCACTCAGTGCACGTATTCAGATGGTCTGACTTAATTCTGGCTTGTAAGGTGTGTACTTATTCCAGGGCTGTCTCTCAAAGTACCAAAGTCAGACAACAGGCAACAACTATTTTCAGAAGAAGGTCAGCAATGACATGTCTCTCATTTCAGGATTCCTTTATTAAATTACATTATAGACTCATTGCAGGGGATTTACTAAAAGTAGAGAACACATAATCTGGTGCAGCTGTGCATAGTAACAGGGCCACAAAAAAAACTGCAAATCATGCATTACTGCAATGAATCAGCATCAATATTGGTCTGGGTTATTGCATTAAAAAAAAAAAAAAAAATAAAAAAAAAAAAGATATATGCCTAGGTTAATTTCCCCGCGAGGAAGACCAATGGTGCTCCAAAGCTCAGTGTCTTCCTGGCACTTTAAACAGCATGAGAGTATGAGGTGAAGAGCCGCCAACTCCCAATAAAGGTACTTTATTGATAAAGGGTACAGTGTGCAAGTTACAGCAGCTTACGCGTTTTGGTAAAAACCCTTATTCATAGCCATGTGTTATCCCATGCCTTTCCATGTACTGACAAGGCTTAATTAAAATGAAGATGTCAGTTGAGACAAATCTTCCGGCAAATATACATACAAGGTTATGTTCCTTTTGTAATTGTGATGGTTTTAAATGTGAGCTCTATGCTTATCTGCATGAAGATTTAAGATTAAGAAGTCCTATGCATTTGCAGTAGTTGCAATTACGTGGCCTTGCTGCTCAATCACATTATGATGTATAAAAGTATGACATGGCCAGAGTTTTCCACAAAGTATACTAAAACCTATGTATCATAGAAGGACATTAGTACGCATTGCAGGCCACACTTTAATGTACACAAATTACATTACATCAGGCAAAAAACTCCAATGTGGCCTTATAGATTTGGGTATTGGAGAATCTGGTTATATTTAACTTCAAGCCCGCTCTTCCAACAACCCTTCAGTATTGAACTTACAGTGCCTTGAAAAAGTATTCATACCCCCTTGAAATTTTCCACATTTTGTCATGTTACAATAAAATACATAAATGTATTTTATTGGGATTTTATGTGATAGACCAACACAAAGTGGCACATAATTGTGAAGTGAAAGGAAAATGACAAATGGTTTTCCAAATAAATATGTGAAATGTGTGGCGTGCATCTGTATTCAGTTAATACTTTATAGAATCACCTTTCAAGTCTTTTTGGGGATGTCTCTACCAGCTTTGCACATCTAGACTGACATTTTTGCCCATTCTTCTTTTCAAAATATCCCAAGTTCAGATTGTATATAGAGCGTCTGTGAACAGCAATTTTAAAATCTTGCCACAGATTCTCAAATGGATTTAGGTCTGGACTTTGACTAGGCATTCCAACACATGAATGTGCTTTGATCTAAACCATTCCATTGTAGGTCTGGCTGCATGTTTAGGGTCGTTGTCCCGCTGGAAGGTGAACCTCCGCCCCAGTCTCAAGTCTTTTGTAGACTCCAACAGGTTTTCTTCTAAGATTGTCCTGTATTTGTCTCCATCCATCTTCCAATCAACTCTGACCAGCTTCCCTGTCCCTGCTGAAGAAAAGCATCCCCACAACATGATGCTGCCACCACCATGTTTCACGGTGGGGGAGGTGTGTTCAGAGTGATGTGCAGTATTCGTTTTCTGCCACAAATAGCAATTCGTTTTTAGGACAAAAAGTTTAATTTTGGTCTCATCTGACCAGAGCATCTTCTTCCACACATTTGCCGTTTCCCCCACACGGCTTCTCGCAAACTGGACTTCTTATGGCTTTCTTCTTGTCACTCTCCCATAAAGGGCAGATTTGTGGAGTGCACGACCAATAGTTGTCCTGTGGACAGATTCTCCCACCTGAGCTGTGGATCTCTGCAGCTCCTCCAGAGTTACTATGGGCCTCTTGGCTGCTTCTCTGATTAATGCTCTCCTTGCCCGGCCTGTCAGTTTAGGTGGACGGCCATGTCTTGGTAGGTTTGATGTTGTGCCATACTCTTATCCACCATACTTTCGAATGATGGATAGAACAGTGCTTGGGATATATATATATTTTTTTAACTTAACCTTGCTTTAAACTTCTCCACATCTTTATCCCTGACCTGTTTGGTCACAATTATGTGCCACTTTGTGTTGGTCGATCACATAAAATACATTTATGTTTTTGGTTGCAACATGACAAAATGTTGAAATTTTTAAGGGGTATGAATAATTTTTCAAGTCACTGAATGTGTATCATCAGCTGCGATGAGCAATGCCAATAATTATACTTGAAGCCCAACTCCAAACAAACAGCTATATATAAGGGTGGAATAAATATATGGGAACCGCTTTATCAAAACCGGGTGCAAAAGGTGGAGTTAGCCTTTAACATTCTTTTTTTTTAGTCCAGACCATAAAAATAAAGAAATTATATAAAAACAATCACCATGCATTCCCTTCAAGAAAAGTCCAACTTACCTTGGGTTCCCCCTGAGCAGCGAAGCGTGTCCTCAGTGTGTCCAGGGGTTGTACAGTGAGAGTTGCTGAACAGGCAGCCAGACCTCCACACATAAAGTGAACTGCGGGTGCTCGTGGGTCCAAGGAGGTGGATGTATGAATACCTTCAGTTAGGACTTCAAAACTTACAAACTGTAGGTTGAAGAGACAGGGAGAAAGTTGAACCCCAACACAACAAAACAGACAGACATAAAATAATGGGCAGAACAAAACCTCTATAACCTACTGCGACTGCTAGTACCCACCATGATTCCTGTCTGAAGCTGACAGCAGTGCACTGTGGCAGAATGGCACAGCTGGGCGAAGCGATGTTACCTTACGTCACTTTGCCTTTTGGTCACTAGGGGGGCACGCGCAGCTCGCCGCTGGAGCTAATGCAAGTGCCCGGCAGGCGCGATCACCACCGTGCACCCACGATCACTTGTGACAGAGCGAGAACTGGAATCTGTGTGTGTAGACACACAGATCCCGGTTCTTTCAGGGGAGAGGCGACTGATTGTGTGTTCATACTAAGTATTAACACCGATTGGTCTCCTCCCCCAGTCAGTCCTAATCCACTACAGTTAGAACACAGTGAGGGAACACAGTTAACCCCTTGATTGCCCCCTAGTGTTAACCCCTTCCTTGACAGTGACATTTATACAGCAATCAGTGCATTTTTATAGCACTAATCGCTGTATAATTGTCAATGGTCCCAAAAATGTGTCAAAAGTGTCCGCTGCAATATCGCAGTCCCGAAAAAATTCGCAGATCGCTGCCATTACTAGTAAAAAAATAATAATAATAAAAATTCCATAAATCTATCCTCTATTTGTAGACGCTATAACTTTTGCACAAACCAAACAATATATGCTTATTTAAATTTTTTACCAAAAATATGTAGAATACATATCAGTCTAAACTGAGGAAAAAATTTGCCTTTAACCACTTAAGCCCCGGACCAATATGCTGGCTAAAGACCCAAGGGGTTTTTACAGTTCGGGACTGCGTCGCTTTAACAGACAATTGCGCGGTCGTGTGACGTGGCTCCCAAACAAAAATTGTCGTCCTTTTTTCCCCACAAATAGAGCTTTCTTTTGGTGGTATTTGATCACCTCTGCGGTTTTTATTTTTTGCGCTATAAACAAAAATAGAGCGACAATTTTGAAAAAAATGCAATAATTTTTTACTTTTTGCTGTAATAAATATCCCCCAAAAACATATATAAAATTTTTTTTTTCCTCAGTTTAGGCCGATACGTATTCTTCTACCTATTTTTGGTAAAAAAAAAAATCACAATAATCGTTTATCGGTTGGTTTGCGCAAAATTTATAGCGTTTACAAAATAGGGGATAGTTTTTTTGCATTTTTATTTTTTTTACTAGTAATGGCGGCGATCAGCGATTTTTTTCGTGACTGCGACATTATGGCGGACACTTCAGACAATTTTGACACATTTTTGGGACCATTGTAATTTTCACAGCAAAAAATGCATTTAAATTGCATTGTTTATTGTGAAAATGACAGTTGCAGTTTGGGAGTTAAACACAGGGGGCGCTGTAACATTTAGGGATCACTGTGTATGTGTTTACTAGTGTAGGGGGGTGTGGCTGTAGGACTGACATTATCGATCGAGTCTCCCTAATAAAAGGGATCACTCGATCGATGCGCCGCCACAGTGAAGCACGGGGAAGCCGTGTTTACATACGGCTCTCCCCGTTCTTCAGCTCCGGGGAGCGATCGCGACGGAGCGGCTATAAACAAATAGCCGCGCCGTCGTCCCGGATCGCTCCCCGAGCGGACCCGACCTCCGCATGTACCGGGGGGGGGGTCCCGATCGGACCCCCCACCCACGTCTAGGCAGGCACGTACAGGTACGTGATTGTGCCTGTCCGTGCCATTCTGCCGACGTAAATGTACATGAGGAGGTCGGGAAGTGGTTAAAGAAAAAATGGAGAAGTACAAAATATTGTGTTTTTTTAAAAATTGGTGCCCTTTTTTTATAGCGCAAAAAATAAAAACAGCAGAGATGATCACATACCCCCAAAAGAAAGCTCTATTTGCGGGGGGGGTACATACATTTTCTTTGCGTCCAGCGGTGCATGGCCGCACAATTGTTAGTTAAAGCAATACAGTGTCGTATCGCAAGAAATGGCCAAGTCATTGAGCAGCTAAATCTTCCGGGGCTGAAAAGGTTAAACCCTTTACCCATTTTCATAGTATAGTAAAGGATTGGCCCCACTTGAAAGGGACTTTAACAAGCCTAGCTTCAGCCAAAACTTTTATTTTTATTGTGGGAAGTGGTAGACTCTCTCCCTAACATAGGAGAAAAAACACTTCACAGAGGATCTAAATTGTTGTTGCTGTGTGTGTCCCAATTGGATACATGTCCCTTCACTTAAAGCGGTGGTTCACCCTAATAAATTTTTTTTTTTTTTATAGCATTAAATTAGGCATAGTAGTGCGAGCTACAGTATGCCTGTATTGATTTTTTTAGCCCCGTACTCACTGTGCAATCCTATACAGGCATACCCCGCTTTAAGTACACTCACTTTACATACACTCGCGAGTAAGGACATACCCACGAGTGTATGTAAAGTGCCTTACAAGCACTGTACAGACATTTTGCAGCCACAGTAGAAGGAGCTGAAGCTCAGAGAGCATAGCCTGTCCTGTTCCAGTGTGCCCCTGACACCCCCACTACAGCCCCTGAGACCTTAACTACAGCTCCTAACACCCCCACTACACCCCCTGACCCCCCACTACACCCTATAAGTGAAAAAAGGTATTGTTTCACTTTAAGTACATTTTCGTTTTACATACATGCTCTGGTCCCATTGTGTACTTAAAAGTGGGGTATGCCTGTATAGAAGATTCCGACTCCCCGCGGGGAATGGGCGTTCCTATCAAGAGGGAGGATGATTGACGGCCGGCTATGGCACGTCACGCTTCTCCGGAAACAGCCTAAATAGGACTTGGCGCTTCACGGCGCCTGCGCATAGTCTCTGCGCAGGCGCCGTATAGCGCCGCAAAGAGCAGAGACCTGTTCCGGCTATCTTCGGGGAGCGTGACGTGCCATAGCCGGCCGTCAATCATCCTCCCTCTTGATAGGAACGCCCATTCCCCGCGGGGAGTCGGAATCTTCTATATACGATTGCACAGTGAGTACCGGGCTAAAAAAATCAATACAGGCATACTGTAGCTCGCGCTACTATGCCTAATTTAATGCCAAAATGTTGTTAGTGTGGGTGAACCACCGCTTTAATGTACTTCAGAACCCCTGTCATAGACAAAGAAAGTCAAGGGAAATCTTCCCTTCTCTCACATCCAGCACATTTAGTGAGACATATTTTATGAAATTGTTTTGAATAATAGGAAAGGATAGTGCCTGAGATACTTGATGTTATCCTCAAACACATAAGGGACATCCCAATAATAAAAAGTGCAGCTTGGATGTAAATGCACCCATTCTTTTTATTCCACTGTAGAGAGTCCTAACGAATACAATGAGGTAAGTGAACTCACCTGTACAGCACCATAGGTGACAGAGAGGAGCTGTGCTGGGACATGTCCTTTCCAGAACCCAGGCAAGCCTTCCTCCTTCAGAATCAGTCTGAATGCCTGTACAATACCACTATACTTCCCATGGGCTCCATGACTACTCAGACCCTCAATTTGCAGCTGTGAAATAAAAAAACAGAGAGATCACTATATTCCTTAATGGGGTTTTTTTTGCTATAAAAAACAAAAAAATGCACAAATGAAATTAGTAGTCTTTGTGTCCTGGGAGTTGGGGCAGCCTGACATCTACTTACAGTGCCTTGAAAAAGTATTCATACCCCTTGAAATTTTCCACATTTTGTCATGTTACAACCAAAAACATTAATGTATTTTATTGGGATTTTATGTAATAGACCAACACAAAGTGGCTCATAATTGTGACGTGGAAGGAAAATTATAAATGGTTTTTCAAATGTTTTCAAATACATATGTGTAAAGTATGGCATGCATTTGTATAGCACCCCCTTGAGTCAATACTTTGTAGAACCCCCTTTCACTGCAATTACAGCTGCAAGTCTTTTTGGGGATGTCTCTACCAGCTTTGCACATCTAGAGAGGGACATTTTTGTCCATTCTTCTTTGCAAAATAGCTCAAGCTCTGTCTGATTGGATGGAGAGTGTCTGTGAACAGCAATTTTCATGTCTTGCCACAGATTCTCAATTGTATTTAGATCTGGACTTTGACTGGGCCATTCTAACACATGAATATACTTTGATCTAAACCATTCCATTGTAGCTCTGGCTGTATGTTTAGGGTCATTGTCCTGCTGGAAGGTGAACCTCCGCCCCAGTCTCAAGTCTTTTGCAGACTCCATCAACTCTGACCAGCTTCCCTGTCTCTGCTGAAGAAAAGCATCCCCACAACATGATGCTGCCACCACCATGTTTCACGGTGGGGATGGTGTATTCAGGGTGATGTGCAGTGTTGGTTTTCTGCCACACATAGTGTTTTGCTTTTAGGCCAAAAAGTACAAATTTGGGTTTTATCTGACCAGAGCATCTTCTCCCACATGTTTGCTGTGTCCTCCACACGGCTTCTCACAAACTGCAAATAGGACTTCTTATGTCTTTCTTTCAACAATGGCTTTCTTCTTGCCACTCTTCCATAAAGGCCAGATTTGTGGAGTGCACGACTAATAGTTGTCCTGTGGACAGATTCTCCCACCTGAGCTGTGGATCTCTGCAGCTCCTCCAGAGTTACCATCGGCCTCTTGGCTGCTTCTCTGATTAATGTTCTCCTTGCCCGGCCTGTCAGTTTAGGTGGACGGCCATGTCTTGGTAGGTTTGCAGTTGTGCCATACTCTTTCCATTTTCGGATGATGGGTTGAACAGTGCTCTTTGAGATGTTCAAAGCTTGAGATATCGATTGAAATCAATGGACAGCACCGCATGGTGGTTTGTGGGCAGTTGTAACCCTTTTTTGAAAGCTAGCGGGGGTTTAAAATCGCCCCGCTAGCAGCCGAATAGCGCCGCAAATCCAACGGTAAAGTGCCGCTAAAAACAGTGTGAAAGGGCTCTTAAAATGAATACATGGAGGATTTAAGCTATCAATTCAAAACCAATTTGTGTAAGCGCCTAAATGTGTTTGCAAACTTTAAAGCCTGACTCTGGTCTATAAATCTCCCTGCTTGTTTTTCTCTTTCCTCCGCTACCCCTGAAGACTTTTATTTTTTTAGGCACCTTCATTCTAGTGACATCCCAGGTGCTCTTCATCCCTTTATTTCCTGGCAGTGGACGGGATCCAAAACGATGCAGATTGGTGTGCCGCAAGATGACATGTTATTGCTCTCTGCAGCATATTCCTGTGAGTCCAGAGTAGGAGGCATGCCCTTGACACCCTGGGCTCACAGGAAGTGAGTTTGAGAATGCTGAGCATCATCCAACCCAGAAAACAGCAGCGCTGATTCGACAAACAGGTGTATCTGCTGGGAACAGTGCCAGACAGGAAGCTGGAGCTGCTTTTTTATCCTTAAAGGCTGCTGGAAGATCCACGTTTGTGGATTTTGCCTACGCTGTAATTTCTAGTTGGAATCTAAGAAAAAAAAGTGTGTTGCTTTGGCATGCATCGCCAATGGCACCAGGTTTGGCCTGCCCACTCCCAGTACTGGCCCATCATTATTATAGGCTGCCTTTCTCACCAATAAGTCCAAATGGAGGGGCCAAAGAAAGTAACTGAGCATTTCAATTTTCTGGGTTTGCAGTGTACTCTATGTAAAACGAAAGCAGGTGTGTAGGCACCTGAAAGTGCTTGTACTTAAATTTATTAAAGTATTCACTTAACAACTTAAAGTGGAGTTCCACCCATAAATATAACATTACATCAGTAGTATTAAAAAAATGTCATTAGTCCTTTAAGAAAACATTTTTTTTTTTTAGATGCCTTCAAAGTGTTGTTGCTAGGCAGAATAGTTTATCTTTCCTCTTCCTGCAACTAGGTGCTTAAGCTTCCTAACCTACACCACACAGACTCCTGGGAATGTAGTGGGTGTAACTTTCCAGGAGTCTGTGCACTCCCCAGTCTCGAAGAATCATGTGACTTGGACAGTACAGGTGCTGAAACCTGATCTGAAACCTATTACACTGCTTGTGAAGCACTGGGCATGTGCGAGATCTGCAAGGCTGAAATCCAGGAAGTCATACAGTCTGGCTTCATGATGCCCACACTTAAGATGGCCCCAGTCAATTTCTATTTTATAAAGTGTCTAAATGCTGTAACAACCTAACAAAACGGACCTTAGTTTACAGACTAACTTTACTAGAATACATTAAGCTTGTGTGTTACAGGGCTATTTATATTTAAAAAGTGAAATTGTGTCCGGAACTCCGCTTTAATGCCATCCACAGGTTCACTTTAAGAATAAGAACCCCACCATTTCTAGTAGAAAATATATAGAAATACCTGGAAGCGAATTTTTATGACATCCAGAGGACTAATGAAGGCCCTTGTCACCAGTCCAGAAAGTGAACCAGCAGTAGCTACTTCAGTGGTAGACAGAAGACGTCCCTTTGAGTGAGGGTCATATCCCACCATCCTCCAAGGAAACCTGAGAACAAGCAAAAAATAAACAGCATGTGAATCAAAATCACATAGCAAGTCATCTACACTACACTGCAAATGCTACATTTCTGGGCTGTCTGTGGCCTGAAACTCCCACATCTCCTCCTAGAGTGATGGTGATCAACCTGACAAATCTAAGGGGCCTCAAGTCCAACCCCGACATGTCCAGAGAGCTATAGAATAGCTAGTTTTTATGCTTTTGGTATGTATTGGGATGGTATTTTTAGATTTTGCAGTATACCTGATCATATAGTACATGTTTTTGGGGACAGCTAGTACATTAATTTGGAGGCAGATTTAGCCCAGAAATAGGGATTAAAGCGGAGTTCCACCCTAAGAATGAACTTTCTATTAACAGCTTGCCTTTAACCACTTGAGATCCGCGCTATGGTCGAAAGACGTCCACAGCGCGGCTCTCAAGTGCCGGGTGGACGTCGATGGACGTCCTGCTGTTGTTGTTCCCTGTGCGCGCCGCTGGGGGCGCGCAGCGGGGAAACAACGTGCCCGGCGCATCGCTCGGGAGCCGATGCGAGTGCGAGACCGATCTGTGTCCCTTTACATAAGGACACAGCATCGGTCACCTCCCCCAGTCAGTCCCCTCCCCCCACACAGTAAGAACACAATGAGGGAATACATTTAACCCCTTCCTCACCCCCTAGTGTTAACCCCTTCACTGCCAGTCACATTTATACAGTAATTAGTGCATTTTTATAGCACTGATCGCTGTATAAATGTGAATGGTCCCAAAATTGTGTCAAAAGTGTCCGATACGTCCGCCGCAATATCGCAGCCCTGACAAAAAAAAAAATAAAAAAATAAAAAAAATCGCAAATCGCCGCCATTACAAGTAAAAAAAAAATATATATATATAAATCTATCCCCCATTTTGTAGGCGCTATAACTTTTGCGCAAACCAGTCGCTTATTGCGATTTTTTTTTTTTTTTTACAAAAATACGTCGAAAAATACGTATCGGCCTTAACTGAGAAAAAAAATAGTTTAAAAAAAAAAAATGGGTTATTTATTATAGCAACAAGTAAAAAAAATATATATATTTTTTTTAAATTGTCGCTCTTTTTTTGTTTATAGCGCAAAAAATAAAAACCGCAGAGGTGATCAAATACCACCAAAATAAAGCTATATTTGTGGGGAAAAAAAGACGTCAATTTTGTTTGGGAACCACGTCGCACGACCGCGCAATTGTCAGTTAAAGCGACGCAGTGCCGGAAGCTGAAATTTCGCCTGGGCACGAAGGGGGTTTATGTTCCCAGTAAGCAAGTGGTTAATGTAAAAAAAAAAAAAAATACAATTTTTTTACTCACTTCTATCTGGCTGTTACTAGGCAGATTTTGTAATCTGCCTATTTCCTGGTCCTAGGTGGTCCAACTTCCTAAGACCCCATTGCCTCCTGGGCATTACTGTGCCTAAAAATCACCCAGCATGCACCTCTCCCTGAAAACCAGGAAGAAAAAGGAACTGGGCTTCACATGCCCACACATATGATGGATACGGCCACAACATGAGCTGGAGGATAAAAGGCAAGTGTTTGCAATGATTTCTGGAATGATTAGGGAAGTTATTAATATGTTTTAGGGACTATTTATTGTGATTAATTTTAGCTTGCAAAAAAAAAAAAAATGATGCCCGGAACCCCCCGCTTTAACCACTTGCTTACTGGGCACAAATACCCCCTTCCTGCCCAGGCGAATTTTCAGCTTTCAGCACTGTCACGCTTTGAATGACAAATTGCGCGGTCATGGTATTTGATCACCTCTGCGTTTTAATTTTTTGTGCTATAAAACAAAAATAGAGAAACAATTTAGAAAAAAAACACAATATTTTTTACTTTTTGCTGTAATAAATATCCATGTAAAAAAACTATTTTTTTCTCAGTTTAGGCCGAGATCCACGTCCCTGGCTCTGTGACTGTCGATCGCGGTTGCCTGGCGGACATTGCGGCCGCCAGGCACGCGCATCGGCACCAGGTCGGGAGGCCGTATACTTTAACAGTGAGAGACAGAACTACAGTTATCAGTGCATTTTTATAGCACCGATCGCTGTATAAATGTCACTGGTCCCAAAAAAGGGTCAAAAGTGTCTGATCTGTCCGCCGCAATGTTGCAGTCCTGATAAAAATTGTTCATCACCGCCATTACTAGTAAAAAAATAAATATTAATTAAAACGCCATAAATCTAACCCCCATTTTGTAGACGCTATAACTTTTGCCCAAACCAATCAACATACACTTATTGTGATTTTTTTTTTACCAAAAATACGTTGAAGACTACATATTGGTCTAAACCAGTGCTTCTCAAATAGTGGGGCGCGCCCCCCAGGGGGGGCCTGAGGCTCCACAAAGGGGGGCTCGTTCCGGACCACGGCGATCTCGCCATTTAGTATCCGCTTCTGTCCCCAGCCTCCTCCGCTAGTTAGAGGAGCGGACGGCGGGAGGCGGGACATTTTTGAACTGGGGGACGGAACCAGAGAGGTAGCAGCCTGTCATGTTGGACGGCAGGTGATTGGCTGCTAGGAGGCGGTCCTAGCAGCCAATCGCCAGTTCGCCCAAAAGTCTCCCCGCCCCGCCCAGTGCTGCTGCGGCTTCACTTGACGAATGTCCCGCCTCCTGCTCTCCGCGCTGAAAAGTTACAGGTAGGAGTGGAGAGGGAGGAAGGGAGGAAAAATATATGGAAATGTTAAGGACGAGGAGTGGGGGCTGTGCTGTGGGGGGAAAAGGGGGGTTATGTGATGGGGGAAACTGTGTGCAGGATATGTGATGGGGGTCATGTAAAGGGGGCAATACTTTATGGGGGGGGGGGGGGGTATGTGATGGGGTCATGTAAAGGGGGCAATACTGTGTGGGGGTATATGTGATGGGGCAATACTGTGTGGGGGGGATATGTGATGGGGCAATACTGTGTGGGGGGGATATGTGAAGAAGGGCAATACTGTGTGTGGGGGGATATGTGAAGAAGGGCAATACTGTGTGGGGGGATATGTGGATACAGTGTTATGCAGAGGTGTACTTATAACAATTTTATAGTCAAATGATACTATTTACAGTCGCGCGGGGGGGCGCGAAATGTTTTCTTCTTCCTAGGGGGGGCATGACAGAAAATAATTGAGAAGCACTGGTCTAAACGGATGAATAAATTCATTTTTTTTTCCATATTTATTATAGCAAAAAAGTTACAAATATATATTTTTTCAAAATTGTTGGCCTTTTTTTGTTTATAGCGCAAAAAATAAAAACCACAGAGGTGATCAAATACCACCAAAAGAAAGCTCTATTTGTGGGGGGAAAAAAAAGGATGTAAATTTAGTTTGGGTACAGCGTCGCACGGGCACGCAATTGTTAAAGCGATCCAGTGCCATTTTGCAAAAAATGGCTTGGTCATTAAGGGGGAACATTTTCCCTGGCTGAAGTGGATTTTAATAAGGACACTTACCTGTCCAGGGAGCCTGCGATGTCGCCCCGTCCATCGGATCGGGTGCAGGTGCCGCCATTCTAACTAAGGAAAACTGGCAGTGGAGCTTTGCGGCTTCACTGCCCGTTTCCTACTGTGCATGTGCGAGTTGCGCAGCGCTTTGTGAATGGCCAGCTGTCTTCTGGGACACACACGGGTCCCAGAAGACAGCAGGGGGGCTCGCAGCACAAAAGGAAAGGACGTCCTGCGCCGCGGACCGGATGGATAGGAAGTACAGGCTGTACTTCATAAAAAAGGTACTATAGAAGAAGAATTTTTTTTATATATATATTCAAAAACAAGGGGTGGAAAGGTGGTCTTTCGTTTAAGACCACCTCTCAAAAGTGGGTGGAACTCCGCTTTAATGTGCTTCTTCTCAGGACACTCCAGGACCTTAATGTGCTGCTTCTTGAGACACTCCTTTGTTGCCTTGGCCATGTGTTTTGGGTCATTGTCATGCTGGAATCCACAACCCATTTTCAATGCCCTGGCTGAGGGAAGGAGGTTCTCCCCCAAGATTTGATGGTACACGGCCCCGTCCATCGTCCCTTTGATGCAATGAAGTTGTCCTGTCCCCTTAGCAGAAAAACACCCCCAAAGCATAATATTTCCACCTCCATGTTTATCGGTGAGGATGGTGTCCTTGGGGTTATAGGCAGCATTCCTCCTCCTCCAAACACAGCGAGTTAAGTTGATACCAATGAGCTCTCGATTTTGGTCTCATCTGACCACAACACTTTCACCCAGTTCTCCTCTGAATCATTCAGATGTTCATTACAAACTTCAGACAGGCCTGTACATGTGCTTTCTTGAGCAGGGGGCAAATTGACCTCTACAACCTCAGCAGTGCCTAAAAATGGAGACCAACCAGGGTGGATATAAATCAATGATTTTTTTTTACCCACTTCCCTACCGCACGCTGTCATATGACGTCCTTGACTTTCAAGGGGATATCTGAATGATGCCTGCAGCCAGAGGCGGCTCTAGGCTTTGTGAGGCCTTAGGCAAAACTTAGCCATGAGGCCCCACTGATGGGAAAAATAATTCAAGCGATAACAATTTACTGTATAAGGAGGATACAGTACAGGCGGAGGGTAAATGGGCACACTACAGGGGGCAGGAGCATACATTAAAGGAGGGAGCAGGAGGGCAAAGCACAGGGGGATGGTAAGTGGGCACAGTACAGGGGGCAGGAGGTTACAGTACTGGGGAGCAGGAGGGCACAGCACGGGGGGAGGGAAAGTGGGCACACTACAGGGGGCAGGAGCATACATTAAAGGAGGGAGCAGGAGGGCAAAGCACAGGGGGAGGGTAAGTGGGAACAGTACAGGGGGCAGGAGGTTACAGTACTGGGGAGCAGGAGGGCACAGCACGGGGGGAGGGTAAGTGGGCACACTACAGGGGGCAGGAGCATACATTAAAGGAGGGAGCAGGAGGGCAAAGCACAGGGGGAGGGTAAGTGGGCACAGTACAGGGGGTTACAGTACAGGGGAGCAGGAGGGCACAGCATGGGGGGAGGGTAAGTGGGCACACTACAGGGGGCAGGAGTGTACATTAAAGGAGAGAGGAGGGCACAGTACAGGGGGTAGGAGGGTACAGTACAGGGGGAGCAGGAGGGCAAAGCACAGGGGGAGGGTAAGTGGGCACAGTACAGGGGGCAGGATGTTACAGTACAGGAGAGCAGGAGGGCACAGCACAGGGGAAGGGGAAGTGGGAACAGAACAGGTGGCAGGAGGGTACAGTACAGAGGGAGAAGGAGGGCAAAGCACAGGGGGAGGGTAAGTGGGCACAGTACAGGGGAGCAGGAGGCACAGCACGGGGGAAGGTAAGTGGGCACAGTACAGGGGGCAGGAGTGTACATTAAAGGAGAGAGGATGGCACAGTACAAGGGGTAGGAGGGTACAGTACAGGGGGAGCAGGAGGGCACAGCATGGGGAGGGTAAGTGGGCACAGTACAGGGGCAGAAGGGTACAGTAAAGGAGGGAGCAGGAGGGCACAACACAAGGTGGGGAGGGTAAGTGGACACTGTACAGGGAGTAGGCGTGTACAGTACATGGGGAGCAGGAGGGCACAGCACAGGGGGAGGGTAAGTGGGCACAGTACAGGGGGCAGGAGGGTACAGTACAGGGGGAGCAGGAAGGCACAGCACAGAGGGAGGGTAAGCGGGCATAGAACAGGTGGCAGGAGGGTACAGTACAGGGGGGGCAGAAGGGCAAAGCACAGGGGGGGGTAAGTGGGCACAGTACAGGGGGGAGCAGAAGGGCACAGGAGGAGGGTAAGTGGGAACAGAACAGGTGGCAGGAGGGTACAGTACAGGGGGAGAAGGAGGGCAAAGCACAGGGGGAGGGTAAGTGGGCACAGTAGAGGAAGCAGGAGGGTACAGTACAGGGGAGCAGGAGGGCACAGCACAGGGAGGGTAAGTGGGCACAGTACAGGGGGCAGGATGGTACAGTAAGGGAGGGCAAAGCACAGGGGGAGGGCAAGTGGGCACAGTACAGGGGGCAGGAGGGTAAATAAAGGAGGGAGCAGGAGGGCACAGCACGGGGGGGGGGGGGTAAGTGGGCACAGCACAGGGGACAGGAGGGTACAATAAAGGTGGGAGCAGGAGGGCACAGAACAGGGGAAAGGGGAAGTGGGCACAGCACAGGGTCGAGCAGGAGGGCACAGCACAGGGGGAGGGTAAATGGGCACAGTACAGGGGGAGCAGGAGGGTACAGTACAGGGGGAGCAGGAGGGCACAGCACAGGGGGAGCAGGAGGGCACAGTACAGGGGGCAGGAGTGTACATTAAAGGAGAGAGGAGGGTACAGTACAGGCGGTAGGAGGGTACAGTACAGGGGGAGCAGGATGGCACAGCATGGGGAGGGTAAGTGGGCAGGAGGGTACAGTAAAGGAGGGAGCAGGAGGGCACAGCACAGGGGAAGCGTAAGTGGGCACAGTGCAGCAGGCAGGAGGGTACAGCACAGGGGGAGGGTAAGTTGGCACAGAACAGGGGGTAGGAGGGTACAGTACAGGGTGAGCAGGAGGGCAAAGCACAGGGAGGGTAAGTGGGCACAGTACAGGGGACAGGGGGTGCAGTAAAGCAGGGTGCAGGAGAGCACAGGGGGGTAGGTGGGCACAGTACAGGGGACAGAAGGGTACAGTAAAGGAGGGAGCAGGATGGGGGTAAGTGGGTACAGTACAGGGGACAGGAGGGTACAGTAAATGAGGGAGCAGGAGGGCACAGCACAGGGGGAGGGTAAGTGGGCACAGTGCAGGAGGGTACAGTACAGGGGAGAGCAGAAGGGGAAAGCACAGGGGGGGGGTAAGTGGGCACAGTACAGGGGCAGGAGGATATAGTAAAGGAGGGAGCAGGTGGGCACAGCACAGAGGGAGGGTAAGTGGGTACGGGGCAGGAGGGTAGAGCACAGGGGGTAAGTGGGCACAGTACAGTACAGGGGGGGGGCAGAAGATTTTGTACGGGGGAGTAGGAGGGCACAGCACTTGGGGGGAGGGTAAGTGGGCACAGTACAGGGGGCAGGAGGGTACAGTAAAGCAGGGAGAAGGGGAGCACGGAGGTAAGTGGGCACAGTATCGGGGCAGGGGGTGCAGAACAGGAGGAGGGTAAGTGGGCACAGTACCGGGGCAGGAGAGTACAGTATGGGGGATGGGTAAGTGGGCACAGTACCGGGGAAGGAGGGTACAGTAGGGGGAGGGTAAGTGGGCACATGGCAAGACAGTACAGTAAAGGAGGGAGCAGGAGGGCACAGCACAGGGGGAGGAAGAGTGGGCACAGTACAGGGGGAGCAGAATGATGCCTCTTACATTAGAGTACCCCCAGAGACCCCACTTAGCTCACATTACCTTATCGGCAGGAATCGGGTACCGCTGCAAGCAAGGTGTGAGAGCCGAACTTGGGGGGCGGAGTTGAGAGGCGGAGCGCTGGCTCTGACTGAGATCCGGAGCTGTACGTGAGCTCCGATCATCTTGAAAACAACACGCTATCTCTCCATGTAGCAGCGAGCGGACTCACCACTGTGCTGATGGCGGGGGCAGGGAAGGAGATCCCGGCTGTCAGTAGAGGCAGCTCTTTAATTAAGCAAATTAGGCGGGGCCCCTGTGAGCGCGAGGCCTTAGGCGACCGCCTAATTTGCCTAATTAGAGAGCCGCCTCTGCCTGCAGCTACAGGTATCATTCAGATATCATTATTTTCTGGTGTTGATTCTGTGCACGATAAGAATGATCATAGCGGCAGTTCCGCCGCTTGATCGTTCTTACAGGCGATGGAAGCGGAACACCCCCCTCCTACCGCCATCCAGTGCTTCTCAGAGCTCTCCCGCGCCATCGGGGACCCAGAGAAAGAATCGCCTTTGCCGGATGATGATCATAGAGATTTACCAGTATCTATGACCGTCAGAGGCCCGGGCCCGATGTTATGAGGTCACGTCCGGGCCACGGATGTAAACAAAGTCGCGGCTGTCAGCATGAGATCGGTGAATATTTTTTTTCTCAATCTCATGCTTTCCAGCCTGGAGTAGATAGAGGTGAGGTCTTATTGACCCCCAACTCTCTCTATAAAGAGGACCTGTCACGATAGATTCCTATTACAAGGTATGTTTAAAAAATAAATAAAAAAATGTAAAAGAAAGTGTATTTTTTTTTAAATTAAAGTAAAAAAAAAAAGCCCCTGTCTCCCGTCAGCTCGCGCTCAGAAGCGAACACACGCAAGTCCCGCCCACATATGTAAATGCCGTTCAAACTACACATGCGAGTTATCGCCCTGTGCGTTAGAGCGCGAGCAACAATTCTAGCACTAGACTACACTCTAAAAAGCGCTAACCTGTAAAAAAAAATTAAAGCGTCGCCTATGGTGATTTTTAAAAACCAAAGCTTGACGCCATTCCATGAGTGTGAGCAATTTTAAAGCGTGACATGTTGGATATCTTTTTACTCGGTGTAACGTCATCTTTCACATTATACAAAAAATTGGGCTAACTTTACTGTTTTATTTTTTAATTTGTGAAACTTTTTTATCTCCCAGAAAAAGGCGTTTGAAAAATTCTTGTGCAAATACCAAGCGAGATAAAAATTTGCAATGACTGCCATTTTATTCCCTAGGATGTCTGCTAAAAAAAACAGAGTAATTTTCCAGCGAAAAAATGATGATTTTTACATGTAGGAGAGGAGTGCCAGAATTGGTCCAGTATGGAAGTGGTTAACCACTTCAGCCCCGGAGTATTTGGCTTGCAAAAGACCAGGCCACTTTTTGAGATTCAGCACTGTGTCGCTTTAACTAACAATTGCGCGGTCGTGCGACGTGGCTCCCAAACAAAATTGACGTCCTTTTTCCCCCCACAAATAGAGCTTTCTTTTGGTGGTATTTGATCACTTCTGTGTTTTTTTTTTTTGCGCTATAAACAAAAATAGAGCTGTTGCTATAATAAATATGCCCAAAATGTGTATATATATTATATATATATATATATATAAAATGTCCTCAGTTTAGGCCGATACATATTATTCTACATATTTTTGGTAAAAAAAAAAATTCAAATAAGCGTTTATTGATTGGTTTGTACAAAAGTTATAGAGGCTACAAAATAGGGGATAGTTTTGTGGCATTTTTATTAATAATTTTTTTTTTTACTAGTAATGGCGGCCATCATCGATTTTTATCGTGACTGCGACATTATGGCGGACACATCGAACACTTTTGACACCATTGTCATTTATACAGCGATCAGTGCTATAAAAATGCACCGAGTACTGTAAAAATGACACTGGAAGTGAAGGGGTTAACCTGTAGGGGGTGCTGAAGGGGTTAAGTGTGTCCTAAGGAGTGATTCTAACTGTTAGGGGGCGTGGCTATGAGTGACACATCACTGATCGCAGTTCCCGATGGCAGGCGATCAGTGACATGTCACTAGGAAGAACGGAGAGATGTTGTGTTTACACTGACATCTCCCTGTTCTTCAGCTCTGTGACCCGATCGCGGGACACCGGCGGACATCGAGTCCACGGGCCTCATGGACACAGTCACGGAGCTCGCGACCACACTGCGGCAAATTAAAAGGGGACATACCTGTACAGCTGTGCCATTCTGTCAACGTAAAAAGTCGTGCGCCGGTCCTTAAGCGGCTATAGATCCACCCCCAAAAAATAATCTGATTATTTTTATTTAAATCGATTTATTTTTTTATTTTTATCAAATTTATTTTATTAAAATGCTTTTGAAGTAAAAATCTATCTAAAGATAGTTTTCTATTTAAAGCGGTTGTAAACCCGCGATTAATTTTTTTTTTTTTTTTTTTTTTCACCTGAAAGGCAAAAGCCATAATGAGCTAGTATGCACCGCATATTAGCTCATTATGAAATACTTACCTCGGAACGAGGTGAGAGGAACTTACCTGGTCCACGCGAGATGTCATCTTGACTCGGCGTGTCTTCCAGGTATCGCCGCTCCAGCGCTGTGATTGGCTGGAGCGGCGATGATATACAGGTTTAAGAGATATTCTTTATACCTACAGGTAAGCCTTATTATAGGCTTACCTGTAGGCAAAAGTCAAAAATGTGGGTTTACAACCACTTTAAGATACATTAATCATTTATAGCTAGATTCACGTAGGGTTACGCCGGCGTATCAGTAGATACGCCGTCGTAACTCTGAATCTACGCCGTCGTAAATGTAAGCGTATTCTGGAAACCAGATACGCTTAAATTAGGCTAAGATACGAGCGGCGTAAGTCTCCTACGCCGTCGTATCTTAGGGTGCAAATTTAGGCTGGCCGCTAGGTGGCGCTTCCGTTGTTTTCTGCATCAAATATGCAAATGAGCAAGATACGCCGATTCACGAACTTACGTACGCCTGTCGCAATTAGTTATGCCGTTTACAGAAGAGATACGCCGGCGTAAAAATAAAGCTGCTCCCTAGGTGGCGCAGCCCATGCAAGGTATGGACGTCGGAACAGGCCTATCTTTTTACGTTGTTTGCGTAAGTCGTACGCGAATAGGGCTGTGCGTAAGTTACGTCACGTCGTAGGCAGTGTTCGACGTATATTAGGCATTCTATCCGACGCATGCGCACTGGGATTCTTTCACGAACGGCGCATGCGCCGTTCGTAAAAAAACGTCAATCAAGTCGGGTCACCAGTCATTTACATAAAACACGCCCCCCTGTTCCACATTTGAATTAGGCACGCTTAGGCCGGCCCATTTACGCTACGCCGCCGTAACTTAGGAGGCAAGTGCTTTGTGAATACAGCACTTGCCTCTCTGACTTACGGCGGTGTAGCGTAAATGCGATACGCTACACCGCCTCAAAGTTATGCCAGTCTTGCTGAATCTGGCTATTAGTTTATTCAGCATGAAATGGAGCTTAGTTATGTAGCGTGAGGCTGTATATTCTGCAATATATATATATTATAACATAATATTTACATTCATTCAATGAATTCAAGCTCCGCAAGCTGAGATAACATACACTGCATTGATGCATTCACACAATTTTACAGTAGCCATGAGATAAAACAAAGTTCAGGAATATTCCTTTAGCCCATTGTTTTGCAAATCTATGTTCACTACAAACTGTATGATTTAATCGCTTCTGATATCGCTGTTTTACTAACATGACAGCTTATTATTCTAAATAGGAAACCTTAATTGTGTTTGAAAATATTAAAGGGGTTGTAAAGGAAAACATTTTTTTCCCTAAATAGCTTCCTTTACCTTAGTGCAGTCCTCCTTCACTTACCTCATCCTTCAATTTTGCTTTTAAATGTCCTTATTTCTTCTGAGAAATCCTCACTTCCTTTTCTTCTGTCTGTAACTACACACATACATGCAAGGCTTTCTCCCTGGTGTGGAGGAAACCTCTTGAGGGGGGAGGGGGCGAGCAGGAGAGTCAGGACGCCCACTAATACACAGTTCCTTTATCTATCTGCAAAGTAGAGAGTGTCCTGACTTGCCTGCTCGCCCCCTCCCCCCTCAAGAGGCTTTCTCCACATCAGGGAGAAAGCCTCTGTAAATTAAGCTATTTAGGGGGGAAAAAAATCCTTTACAACACCTTTAACCATATTAGGCCATTTTTAGCGAACCGGCACTGCGTCGCTTTAACTGACAATGTTGCACCCAAACAAAATTGATGTCCTTTTTTTCCCATAAATAGAGCCTGCTTTTGGTGGTATTTGATCACATCTGTGGTTTTTATTATTTGCGCTATAAACAAAAAAAACTGTGACAATATTTAAAAAAACACAATGGGGATTATTTACAAAAGGCAAATCCACTTTGCAGTGGATTTGCCTTTCGCAAATAACCCCCATTACCTTTTACTTTTTGCTATAGTAAATATCCCATTTAAAAAAAAAAATAATAATTTCCTCAGTTTAGGGCGATATGTATTTTTCGACATGTTTTTGGTAAAAAAAAAAAAAGAAAAAAATATATATGTCAATAAGCGTATATTGATTGGTTTGCGCAAAAGTTCTAACGTCTACAAACGTGTCGCTCTGTCCGGGCTCTCCTGTCCCATCGGGAGGCCCAAGTGATCAGCTGGCACGTTCGTTGGCTGGCCAGAAACCTGAACAAAGCTGGAATCAGCTTCAATCGGGTCTCAGATATAGAAACCCGGAAGTTATGTCACTTCACTTACTGGAGGCGTAAAGGCGCCAGATTTAAAAAAAATAATAATCTGTATTCAAAACTGTCGAATTGGCGTTTTGAATGCACTTAAAGCGGTGGTTCCCCCTTAAAAACAACTTTTTTTTTATTCCACTGCCCCCCCACATTACAATCGAATTAAGGCTCTTATTATTTTTTTGCTGCTGTACATACCTTGATACAGCATCTTCACCTGTGCATCCGGGTTGCGAGTCCCGCGGGAGTGGGCGTTCCTCACATGCTGTTGATTGACGTTTTGCCCAAAAACGAGCTCTCCCCTGTCGCGTAAGCCGCGTCACGGTTGGCGAAAGGAGCCGAACGGCGAGTCGGCGCTATACTGCGCATGCACATCGCCGTTCGGCTCCTTTCGCCAATCGTGAAAAAAAATCGTGAAAAAAAAAAAGTTGTTTTTAAGGGGGAACCACCGCTTTAAGTGCAAAATCCCTCCAAATAAATACCTGACACGTGACTATTAGGCCCCTTTCACATGTGCGGACCGTATGTCCGCATTTTCATCCATCCGTTTGCGGATGAAAACGGGACATACATTGGTCCCTATGTGATTGCGGGTAATCACCCGCCTCCGCAAAGATCCGATTTTGCGGATGGAAGAAAACCCTATTTTTTCTTCCGTCTGCGGATCGGATGAACACGGACACACGGTCCGTGTTCATCCGATCCCCCATAGGGGAGAGCGGAGAAAAGACAGGGCGGTCCCTGTACAGTGTGCTATACCGTCGATTTGTCGCTAGCGGCCGATAAAGGGTTAATACCGCCCGCAATGCGCCTCTGCAGAGGCGCATTGCGGGCGGTATTGCCGCGGTTTCCCATAGTTTTAAATGGGAAGGATCGGTGAAGGAGCGGTATACATGCCGCTCCTCTCACCGTTTCAAAGATGCTGCTGGCAGGAGATTTTTTTGTCTCCTGCCAGCGCATCGCCTCGGGCTTTCATATTGAGTACGCAGTGCAGGAGTTTTTCAGGCGGTATAGCAGCGCTATTTTTAGCGCTGTACAGCCTGAAAAACTCCTCAGTATGAAAGGGGTCTTAGTCTTCAAGTGCCTAATCCTGCTCCTGCAGCTATTACAAAGACAGATCAGCAGTAACAAGTTTTGTATATGGCTGGGGGATTCACAGACACTAGTTCCCCATCAGGTCTACTCCCCTTGTGATTAATAGCAGGCAGTGGGCAGATCCTTAGGCTGCATTCACACCTGAGCGTAGCATTTTGCGGCGTTTTTTACCGCGATTTGCGGCGCAAAACGCTGCGTTTTTACCGCGATTTACCGCAATTTTGTACAGGTCTGGGGTCACCAATGTAAAACGCCCTAATACGCTCAATTCGAGCGACAAAAAAGGGTCCAGAACTTGTTTGGGCTTCAGGCGTTCGGCGTCAGGCGTTTTGTAGTGGAGATGTGAACCATCTCCATAGAGAATAATGTATTTTTTCCCCTCTAGCGTTTTGGGGCGTTGCGCTTCAGGCGACAAAACGCTCAGGTGTGAATGCAGCCTTAGCCAATAGTTAGCCTGTTATTGACTATAGAATCTGCACAGTGCCTGCTGCCCATCATAAGGACAGAGTGGACCTGACGGGGAACTAGTGTCTGTAGATCCTCCATCCACTGCAGTGTCACTCTAGGAGGCAGTCGGGTGTGAAGCCAATAGTGTTCTTAAAGCGGGAGTTCACCCATTTGTTAAATTTTTTTTTTTCTCCCCTTAGCTTCCTGCTCGTTCGGTCTAGGGGAATCGGCTATTTGTATTAAAATATGAGCAGTACTTACCCGTTTTCGAGATGCATCTTCTCCGTCGCTTCCGGGTATGGGTCTTCGGGAGCGGGCGTTCCTTCTTGATTGACAGTCTTCCGAGAGGCTTCCGACGGTCGCATCCATCGCGTCACGAGTAGCTGAAAGAAGCCGAACGTCGGTGCGGCTCTATACTGCGCCTGCGCACCGACGTTCGGCTTCTTTCGGAAAATCGTGACGCGATGAATGCGACCGTCGGAAGCCTCTCGGAAGCCTGTCAATCAAGAAGGAACGCCCATTCCCGCAGCCCATACCCGGAAGCGGCGGAGAAGATGCATCTCGTAAACGGGTAAGTACTGCACATATTTTAAAACAAATAGCCGATTCCCCTAGAGAAAACGAGCATACATCTAAGGGGAAAAAGTGCCCTCTAAGGGTGAACCCCCGCTTTAACAAACAGTACCTTCACTTTTATTATCTACAAAGTGGAGGCAATTATTCCTGAATTTGGTGCATTTTAACCACTTCCCACCTAAAGTACGTACCTGTACATCCTTGGATGGGAAGTGGTTATACCGGGATGATTCCTGCCCCTACAAGCATTGTCCCGTTATCATTCTTTTCAGCCAGCGATTTTCTCTCATGCAGAAGTGATCCAATTGGCTGATTAGCCATTCAATCACGTTTGCAGGGGGTGGAGAGGGGTCCCACCCCCCACTGCTGCCTCCCCTGGGCTCTCTGGTCCCATCACGGAGGCCTGGAGCAATGCAACTGGTGGCTGGCTGCCCTGTACAGAGAGAGAGGAACTGGCATTGTTCCTCTCTGTAACCACGGAAACTGGGAGCGACCAGTAGCTTGTCACTTCCTGTTCCACCCCTTTGTTTACCTTGCCTCCAGCGGCCAGGAAAGCATCACAGATCGGACTGATCGGCTACATGTGAGGCCAGAGGAGAGATTTGGGGTCTAATAGACCCCAAATCTCTCCATAAAGAGGATCTGTCACAGCCCATGCTGTCACAAGGGATGTTGTTCATCCCTTGTGATAGCAATAAAGTTAATATAAAAAAAAAAAATTAGCTTACACACAAATGTAAACGCATACGTTACTCCCACACACATCTGTAAACGGTTTAAATTGTCGCCTATGGAGAATTTTAAGCACTGTAGTTTGCCGCCATTCCACGGGCAGACATATTTTTAAAGCGTGACATGTTAGGTATCTATTTACTCGGCATAACATTATCTTTCACATTATAAAAAAAAAGAATTGGTAACTTTAGTTTTGTTTTTTTAATTCGGGAAAGCGTTTTTTTTCCACAAAAAATTGTGTTTGAAAAACCTTTGCGCAAATACTGTGATATAAAAAACTGCAACACCCACAATTTTACTCTATAGGGTCTCTGCTAAAACAATTACTGTATATACTGTGTAGATATATATATATATTAATGTTTGGGGGTAATTTTCTAGCAAAAAAAGTAGTAGATTTTTAGCTGTATGAGTGAAGTATAAGAAATGGCCTGAATGGGAGGTGGTTAATATTGGTGCCATTATAAACTCCCTGAATGTGCTGCATGTGTTGGAAAAGACTCCAGAATGGGTGGCGGGGATTTATGGACCTCCAGAAAAGTGTCAGTAGGATATTGTACCTCCAGAAAAGTGTCAGTAGGGATATTGTACCTCCAGAAAAGTGTCAGTAGGGATATTGTACCTCCAGAAAAGTGTCAGTAGGGATATTGTACCTCCAGAAAAGTGTCAGTAGGGATATTTTACCTCCAGAAAAGTGTCAGTAGGGATATTGTACCTCCAGCAAAGTGTCAGTAGGGATATCGTACCTCCAGAAAAGTGTCAGTAGGGATATTGTACCTCCAGAAAAGTGTCAGTAGGGATATTTTACCTCCAGCAGTGTCAGTAGGGATATCGTACCTCCAGAAAAGTGTCAGTAGGGATATCGTACCTCCAGAAAAGTGTCAGTAGGGATATTGTACCTCCAGAAAAGTGTCAGTAGGGATATTGTACCTCCAGAAAAGTGTCAGTAGGGATATTGTACCTCCAGAAAAGTGTCAGTAGGGATATTTTACCTCCAGAAAAGTGTCAGTAGGGATATTGTACCTCCAGCAAAGTGTCAGTAGGGATATCGTACCTCCAGAAAAGTGTCAGTAGGGATATTGTACCTCCAGAAAAGTGTCAGTAGGGATATTTTACCTCCAGCAGTGTCAGTAGGGATATCGTACCTCCAGAAAAGTGTCAGTAGGGATATCGTACCTCCAGAAAAGTGTCAGTAGGGATATTGTACCTCCAGCAGTGTCAGTAGGGATATCGTACCTCCAGAAAAGTGTCAGTAGGGATATTTTACCTCCAGAAAAGTGTCAGTAGGGATATTGTACCTCCAGAAAAGTGTCAGTAGGGATATTGTACCTCCAGAAAAGTGTCAGTAGGGATATTGTACCTCCAGAAAAGTGTCAGTAGGGATATTGTACCTCCAGCAGTGTCAGTAGGGATATTGTACCCCCAAAAAAGTGTCAGTAGGGATATTGTACCTCCAGAAAAGTGTCAGTAGGGATCTTGTACCGTCAGAAAAGTGTCAGTAGGGGTATTGTTCCTCCAGAAAACTGTCAGTGGGGATAGTGTACCTTCAGAAATGTGACAGTAGGGATATTGTACCTCCAGAAAAGTGTCAGTAGGGATTAAGGATGAGCTCCGGCATGTTCGTACAGTCCACGTGCAGAGCCCGCCAAGAAGTCGGCACCGCGCTGCGCTAATCACAGGCAGGGAGACATTGTCCTGATGCTCAGCTGGCAGCGCCGACTTCTTGGCGGGCTCTGCACGTGGACTGTGCAACACGCCGGAGCTCATCCTTAGTAGGGATATTGTACCTCCAGAAAAGCGTCAGTAAGTGTGATTAAACTCCCCAATATCTGTCAGCAGCTGAGATGTGACATGTGTCCCCATTATATGGGATTGCCATCACTTCCTGACACCTATAATAATATAATAATATGAGATCAGGGTGTGGATGTTCTTCATATGGAGGATCCCCGGACATGACTAGTTGTGTCCTTGTCTGAAGCCATGTATAATATGTATATGTATGAGGTGTCAGGATAAGCCCACTCAGGACGCTCATAATAAGATTTATGTCTCTCAGTACCCCGACCTACTCTCCGTTCTCTCACAGTGCAGCTCACTTTACGGACTACATACACACCTACTCACCTCACACCGTACTTCCACTGGACTGTCTTTTTCCACACACGCCCACTCACACAACCAATGGGGAAACATACCGGGCGAGGCCTCCGCTCCACACCAATGAATGTTACGGAGCTGAACCAATCAGCACACAGCTCACTAGAGGCCGAACTATGGAAGCAAACAAAGCTCTCGCCAGGAGCCTACAATAGAACGTGTGCTGTGATCCTATCCTAGACCAGCAGTGCGGGCTCCTGTGAGAAACCAGCCTGTGTGTCCTGTGAAGGAGCTGACTGACTGCAGGGAAAAGCTGCAAACACTGGAGGGAGGGGGAACAGGTGCCCGGCCGCAGACCACGCTGTCCTCTGTACTGCAGACATTTTATTGTGGCTCAAGGGGCTGGTGTCTGAGGGACCAGATGTCTGATTGGATGCTGTAACTTCTGCAGCCATTTTGGTGTGGGATCTTATAAATAGGGTGACCAGACGTCCCCGGAATGAAGACACTATTGTCAGACCAAGTCTGTCCCCGGCCAGGACGGTGCCAGGCAGCCTCCCACAGATGATCAGTGTGGCAGAGGAGAGTTACAAGCACCAATCTCCCTGTATAGTTTTTAATAAAGTTATACAGGGAGATCTGTGCTTGTAACTCCCCAGACCACCACACCAATCACCCCTGACTGCCCATCAAATGTTCCCTAATCTCTGGGCCTCCATGCCCTCCTCTGGCTCCCCGTGTCCTCGGGCTCTCTGTTTTATCCTTCGGCTCTCTGTTCCCTCCTCCGGCTCCCTGTGTCCTCCTCCGGCTCTCTATTTCCTCCTCTGGCTCCCTGGACCCTCATTTGACTCTCTGCTCTCTCCTCCGGCTCCCTGTGTCCCCGGTTGGCTCTCCGTTCCTTCCTCCGGCTCCCCGTGTCCTCTTCCGGCTCTCCATTCCCTCCTTTGGCTCTCCATTTCCCCCTCCGGCTCCCCAGGCCCTTATTTGACTCTCTGTTCTCTCCTTTGGCTTCCTGTGTCCTCCTTTTGGCTCTCAGTTCTCTACTCTGGCTCTCCGTTCCCTCCTTCGGCTCCCCATGTTCTCCTTCGGCTCTCCTTTCCTTTCTCCGGCTCCCTGCGTCCTCTTCTGGCTTCCTGTTCCCTCCTCTGGCTCCCCGTTCCCTCCTCCAGCTCCCTGTCTGCTTCTTTGTCTCCCCTTGTCCTTCTTTGGCTCCCTGTGTCTTTCTTTGGCTCCCTGTGTCCTCTTCCGGCTCTCTGTTCCCTCCTTTTGGCTCTCCGTTTCCTCCTCCGGCTCTCCATTCCCTCTTTTGGCTCTCCATTTCCCCCTCCGGCTCCCCAGGCCCTTATTTGACTCTCTGCTCTCTCCTCTGGCTCCCTGTGTCCTCCTTTTGGCTCTCAGTTCTCTCCTCTGGCTCTCCGTTCCCTCCTTCGGCTCCCCATGTTCTCCTTCGGCTCTCCTTTCCTTCCTCCGGCTCCCTGTGTCCTCCTCTGGCTCCCCGTTCCCTCCTCTGGCTCCCCGTTCCCTCCTCTGGCTCCCTGTTCCCTCCTCCAGCTCCCTGTGTCCTTCTTTGGCTCCCCATGTCCTTCTTTGGCTCCCCGTGTCCTTCTTTGTTCTCCGTGTCCTCTTCCAGCGCTCTGTGTCCTCTTCCAGCTCTCCGTGTCCTCCTCCGGCTCTCTGTTTCTGCCTCCAGACACCATCATGCCCAAAGGCCAAATGAACCACAGAGTGTGACACAGCAGAAAGTCAGGGCCTCCAAGCAAATTGCGTTCTCTCAGCGTGGGAATGCATGGGTGCCCCCAACCCGAGAGAGGGGGTCTGGAAACCTATTCCCATGTAGTGTCCTCCTTCAGCTCTCCGTTTCCTCCTTCGGCTCTCCATGTCCCCCTTCGGCTCTCCGTGTCCCCCTTCGGCTCCGTGTCCTGCTTTGGCTCTCTGTTCCCTCCTCCATCTCCCATGTCCTCTTCCTGCTCTCCGTTCCCTCCTCCGTCTAACTGTGTCCTCTTCAGGCTCCCCGTTCCCTCCTCTGGCTCCCCGTTCCCTCTTACTGCTCCCCATTCCCTTCTCCGGCTCCCCATGTCCTCCTTTTGGCTCTCACTTCCCTCTTCCGGCTCCCTGTGTCCTCCGGCTCTCAGTTTTCTCCCCCAGCTCTCTGTTTCCTCCTTCAGCTCTCCGTGTTCTGCTCTGGTCCCCCTCTGTGCTCCTTCGGTCCCCCCTCGTCCTGGATCTGTGGGGAGCAAAGGAAGAAGCCAGGAAATATGTCATTCACTGGCTCCTTTTTTTCTGAACGAACAGAGTCAGAGATCACTGATAGTGTCCATTCATAAGAGAGCATCGTAAACTGTTTGCTTCAGTTTATGAATGGAGAGGAGCCTCTGTGTCCTGTTCATTTATTTTCAGTGCAGCTGAGGCAGCTGAGAAAATGAACTATGGAATCTGTGTCCTCAGTCCCTTTCTCTGTTTCAAAGGGGAGATGTCAGGGGTCTGTTTAGACCCCTGATATTTCACCAAAGCTCCCCCAACAGGGCTGATTAAAAAAAAAGAAAGAAATAATTGTAATAAATAAATATTTAAAAATGTAATTGTAAGAATAATAAAAAATAAAAACCCTGACACTGTGCACCAACCCCCCCCCCTCCCCAAAAAAATAAAGCACAAAAAAAAAAACTGTAAAAATAATAACAAAAATTGTAGAAACATAAATAAAATGAAAAACTGCTGCCAATCTCCTCCCTCCAAAAGAAAATAAATAAGAAATTAAATTGTAAAAAAAAAAAAAATACAACTGTAAACAATGTATAAATAAAAAACTACTTGCACTGTCCACTGCTCTACTGACATTGTTCAGCCATAACCATCCACAGCCCCATACCCCCACCCCCAACCCAAGCACTATGAAATAAATAAAATATAAAAAAAATTAAATAATAAAAAATAAAGAAACCACTGACCCCATTCACTGCTCTACTGACACCATCCACTGCTCTCACAAAATGTTTGTAAAAAAATAATACAAAAATAAAGTTGTAAAAAATAATACAAAATAAAATTATAAACAAAAAAAAGAGACACTGTCTATTGCTCTACTGACACTATCCTACACATACTACCCACCACCATATACTCCACACTCTTCTCCTGCACATACTACCCACCACCATATATTAGTGTCACTGTTGATGTCAGTTAAGCCATCCGCAGATGATTAGAATCTTGCCTGGTTTAGCAGGGACAGACTAAGATTCTATGGGTGCACCCCTAAACACGGCACATAGCGCACCCCTGAACTCTGCACTCTGTACATAGCGCACCTCTGAACTCTGCACTCTGTACATAGCGCTGCGCACCTCTGCGCTTCTTTGGTAAGAATAAAATACAAAATATGCATTGAAAAGTATTTTCTGAATCTTATTTTCTTAACATTTGGTAGTCATTTCCACAAATAAATCTAAGAAGTATCTTTTTTTTTATCTCATGGACGAAATGTGAGAAATCTTGTAAATATTATACAATCATCCCATAAATACATGTCACACGCACTGCATATATAATTTGAAGAAAATATGCTTATAAAATAGTTTACCATTTGCCAATTAAAAAAAAAAAAATCTGTCCCCGGATTTTATTAGAAAACTCTGGTCACCTTATTATAAAATAGGGTACCTACATTATTTCGATTGCGCCTGTAGTAAGTGGTAGGTGAGTGACTTGTTAGGAAGAGTAAGGGAGAGGTTACTGGCAAGTAAGGTCAATAGAGGGATAACACCGGCCTTAATTCCGGTAATCAGGTTAGGAACACAAGACTCTTTTCAGCAGCACTATTGTGCCGTTTCAGTACACCACCAACCACCACCCTTCCAGGGGAAGCTGTCCTCCAGTAATACAGGTCTAGTCTGATAACACTGTATAACCATTTACGGACCGTCCACCACCTTTTTACTGCGGTAGGGTGGCCCAGCTGCGTCATATCACGTATATGTCCATGCTCACTTTGGTAAACACTTAAAGGGGTTGTAAAGGTACAATTTTTTTCCCCTAAATAGCTTCCTTTACCTTAGTGCAGTCCTCCTTCCCTTACCTCATCCTTTGATTTTGCTTTTAAATGTCCTTATTTCTTCTGAGAAATCCTCACTTCCTGTTCTTCTGTCTGTAACTCCACACAGTAATGCAAGGCTTTCTCCCTGGTGTGGAGTATCATGCTCGCTCCCTCCCTTGGACTACAGGAGAGTCAGGATGCTCTCTATGTTGCAGATAGAGAAAGGAGCTGTGTGTTAGTGGGAGTCCTGACTCTCCTGTAGTCCAAGGGAGGCGGCGAGCATGACAGTCCACACCAGGGAGAAAGCCTCCCATTACTGTGTGTAGTTACAGGCAGAAGAACAGGAAGTGAGGATTTCTCAGAAGAAATAAGGACATTTAAAAGCAAAATGGAAGGATGAGGTAAGTGAAGGAGGACTGCACTAAGGTAAAGGAAGCTATTTAGGAAAAAAAATTGTACCTTTACAACCCCTTCAATTTTGGTACATACCGTACCCACACTTATTGTAAGGAGTGTGCTGGTAATTCTTTACTCCTAGCCTCCAGCTGCCATTCGGCACACACCATACGATCGATAATACCAGTGGGAGAATATATCAGGGCCAGGTGAAACCGATGAGAATGGTCTGATGGACCGTTTTCATCGGTCAAAACCGAACGTGTGTGGGCGCCATCAGTTATTTATCCATCGGTTAAAAAAAAGCCAACTTGTTTTAAATTTAACCGATGGGTTCCTAACCGATAGTTAAAAACCGATCGTTAGTAGGCACAACCATCGGTTAAAAATCCACGCATGCTCAGAATCAAGTCGACGCATGCTTGGAAGCATTGAACTTCGTTTTTTTCAGCACGTCGTTGTGTTTTACGTCACCGCGTTCTGACACAATCGTTTTTTTAACCGATGGTGTGTAGGTGCGACGGACCATCAGTCAGCTTCATCGGTTAACCGATGAAAACGGTCCATCGTTCCGCTCTCATCGAATGTACTGATCGTGTGTACGCGGCATTACTCTCCGGGCCCCGGCTACTACTGGGTGGGGAGTGGAGGAAGATCACTTCGCCAAGGAAGGCAAGGAGGTAAGCAGGCAGGCGGTTGGCCAAGACTTGAGCCAATGCAGGATAACGTGAGCAGAGCTGAATGGGCATGCACCCGAAACAGGAGAAATATTCCCTCCGCTCCGACCAGCACAGGATCACCAGAAAAGAGCCGGGGTGTGTAATTCAGATTTTTTTTTAGTTTGCAATGACTGTCTTTGAAATTGCCCCAGCCCCTGTTCAAATCCAATTCAGGGACAAAACTGGGAACAGACTTTGTCCGGGGACAGTGTCCTCAATTTGGGGACTGTCCCCAGAAACCGGGGATGTCTTGTCACCCTAATCAATAGGGCAGTAAGTTTGGCTTCTGGCACAGCTGACACAGTGCACTGCAGTTACCTGCGGTTATATGCCGATAGCTGCGGGGCATCACAGCTTTCTATCCGCACAAAACCGCGGGTAACAAAACCGCAGGTAACCTTAGTGTGTGAAGGGTGTCATAGGAAAGCATTGTGTGCTTCTAGCTGCGGTAAAATCTGCAGCTAAAAGCACCATTCTATCCGTCCGTGTGAAAAGGGCCTTAAAGATCGTGTCCCCATAGTGTCGGCGAGTTGCACATCTAGTCGCTGCGCTAACACTTTCGGGAGTATCTGCTCTCCTAGCCTATAGTATTCTTCATGTCGTAAGAAAACATGGTTACAAGTGGAAACAATACCTAAAGTTTTTGCGATAAACATTCCAAACAATATAAAAACGTTTATTTTTTGTGCCACTGGGAAATCATTTTTGATTTGCGATTTGATTAACTGCAGCAATAACAACATTATTTATGATGTGGAATGTAAACTGCATGCTGTGGAATGCAACAAACAGTACATGGGCTGCACGTCAAGACCTTTTAGAGCCAGGATTTGCAAACATTTTTATGACGCCTCCTATATTAGTGACAAAAATTTGTCCAATGTTTCCAAACATTTCAAATATGTTCCCTATGTCAACATGACATCTTTTGGTCTAAAAAGGGTTAAATTGTCTCCAGGAGGAAGAGATATCCACTGCAAACTCCTCAAACTCCTCGAGCAAGAGGTGTGGTGGATATTTAACCTCCAAACTAGAATGCCTCTGGGTTTGAATCATTGCTATGATGTGGATCTTTTCCTTAAAGTGAATTTAAACCCTCACATATACCCAGTGAAGTGAACAGACTCAGATGATACACAGGGATGAAACAAATCTCCCTACATAAGTTTTACATGTATATCTGCTATCTTCAGCTTTATATATTCTTTAGAAAGTTGAGATTGTGTTACAGATTTTCTCTTCCTGTTCAGCACTGCAGTGAAGTTTGGGCATACAGCCAAGACAGCTGATTGGAGGAAAGGCACCCCCCCCCCCCAGAGACAGGCAGAGGCTTCAGCCTGGTTTTATCTCAGTTGACGGAGAACATGTCAGAAGTTATCATTCTGATAACAGAAGAACAGAGCAGGAGAAAGCCACAAAACAATTAATATACACGTATTGGGATTTCTTTTACCAAAAATATGTAGCAGAATACTGTACATATTGGCCTAAATTGATGAAGAAATTCGATTTTTTTACATATTTTTTATTGGGAAATTAAAAAATTGTGTGGTTTTTTTTTCTAAATTGTTGGTCATTTTTTTTATTTATAGCGCAAAAAAAATAAAATGCAAAGGTGATCAAATACCACCAAAATAAGCTCTATTTGTGGCTCTATAAGCTGGGTTGGCATGGCTAAAAAAAGTAAAATGTTCCCATTTTGTATATGCATTTCAAGGGATGCTGGCCTTGCACACACTTCACATATAATTAAAGGATGTACGCAGCTACAGTATGTGTATAGTAGGGATGTCCTGATACTGATACTAGTATCGGTATCGGTACCGATACCGAGCATTTCCCTGAGTACAAGTATTTGGGGGAAATGCTCCGATGGTTCACCCAAAACCTGGGCAGTCAGGGTGATCGGTGCGGCAGGGGAGTTGCAAGCACTGATCTGCCTTCCTTTCAGCTGTTTTGGCTAAAGTTATACAGCGGTGATCGGTGCTTGTAACTCCCCCCAAAGCCGCACCGATCACCGCTGACTGTCCCCTCCGTGCTGTCTTCCCCCCCCTCCGTGCTGTCTTCCCCCCCCTCCGTGCTGTCTTTCCCCCCCTCCGTGCTGTCTTCTCCCCCCTCTGTGCTGTCTTCTCCCCCCTCCCTTCTGTCTTCTCCCCCCTCCGTGCTGACTTCTCCCCCCTGCGTGCTCCGTGCCGTCTTCTCCCCCCTCCGTGCTGCCTTCTCCCCTCCTCCGTGCTATCTTCTCCCCCCTCCATGCTGTTTTCTCCCCCCTCCGTGCTGGCTTTCCCCCCTCCGTGCTGCTCTCCCCCCTCAATTTGTCAGGATGGAGAGCAGTGGTAGGAGCCGCTAAATCCGGCTCCTACCTTTTCCGAATGAACAGAGTCAGTGATCACTGACTCTGTCCATTCACATAACTGAGCATCGTAACCTGTGTTCACGATGCTTCAGTTTATGAATGGAGAGGAGCTTGCAGAGAGGAGAGGAGCTTGAATGGAGAGAAGCTTCTCTGAGGCTGCAGAGAAAGGGACTGGGGAATCTGTGTCCTCAGTCCCTTTCTCTGTTTTAAAGGGGAGATGACAGAGGTCCGTTAAGACCCCTGATATCTCACCAAAGACCCCCAACAGGGCTGATTAAAAAAAGAAAAAAAAACACACTGAGAACCCACTCTCCCCCCTCCCCTAAAAATAAAAAATAAAAAAATAAATCACTGTAAAAAAAAAAAAAATTGTAAAAAAAAAATAAAAAAATACTGCTACTGTCACATGAAAGTATCGGTACTTGTACTCGGTCTCAAAAAAGTTGTATCGGAAAAACCCTAGTGTATAGTGTTACATGCACACAAACGTTAAAGAGTAACTCTACTTTTAGACCCCTTTCACACTGAAGCGTTTTTACAGCGTTTTAGCGTTAAAAATAGTGCTATTAAAACGTTCATAAAACGCTCTCCATGCATCTCAATGGACCTTTTCACACTGAGTCCTGCAAGCAGCATCTTTGGAGCAGCTTTTAGGCGCTGAAAAAAAACGCTCCAAAAATGCCCCTCTCCATTGAAATGAATTGAAAACGCTGTAAAAACTCCTTGCCCTTTTTAACTGAGGCACTGCAAAAACTCCCTAAAACTTTAGGGTATTAGTGGTGCGTAACCAGCGTTTTTTGGGTGCTGGCAGTGTGAAAGGGCTCTGAAAGTACTCGGTCTTTCACATTGGGATTGCAGATGAGGCTTCTTTCAGGCGCTTTACAGACTTTTTTTAACGCCGAAGCGCCTGAAAAACGCTCTAATAACGCCCGAAAAAAGCCCCAGTGTGAAAGGGGCCTTACTGATAAAAAAAAAACATTCCCCTCTGGGTGATCTATGTACATTACAAGGATTATAATAACCTTTGTTGCAGGTTTACTACCTTTTGTTATTCTGAAGAAATCCATGTGTGTTTTTATGTGTCCATGTGGAAAGTGAGTATAATGGGAATGGTTTTATAATTATCAACCAGCTGCTGCACCTACAGGGCTCTAATGAGGAAAGCTGCAGGGTCTGTATCCCTTTAGGCCTGATTCACACCTATGCGGTTGCAGTTTGCATATTCCAGGTGCATTTTGCATTTCTCAATACACTTTTTTGATTCATTGAAGCCTGTGGGCTCTAATTGGCTTCCAAATGGTTAACCAGAGGGCGCACAGGCTGTGCGTTCCCTGGGTAAACAGTGCTGTGTTAGGGAATCGCTTCCAGGTCTGGTTACCGGTCACCTGATTGGCTGAAGCAGCAGGCTTGGAAGGACGAGAGGAGGAGGAGGAGCGGGTGAGAGAAGAGTTTTCCTCATCGAGGAAGAAATGGAGGACACCGCTCGCCGCCATCACCTGCTGCCGACCCAAGACAAGGTCAGGGCCGGGCAGACGGCGGGCAACGTTTGGGGCACTGTGGCAACACTTGAGGCACACTGGCAGCATTGGGCACACTGGCAGGATTGGGAACACTGGCACACTGGCAGCATTTGGCACAGTGGCAGCATTTGGTGGGCAGAGTGGCAGAATTTGGTGGGCACAGTGGCAGCATTTGATGGCACAGTGACAGCATTTGATGGCACAGTGGCAGCGTTTGATGTTTTTTTTCTAATTCTTTTTAGTTTATTTGGGCCCCCCAATTTTTTTAGCACCAGCCGCCACTGGATCCAACCCATTGGTTCTGTGTATGATAAAAGGGACAGTGGTCCATACCTAAGGGGCCCGGGGGACTCATGTGCACACAAGAAGCTGTTGGTACTGTTGCTGGACTCCATCCTGTCAAGCCTGCTGAATATGCTGAATATCCAGAAAAACAAGTAAGGCACATCTGCTCTCAGGAACCTGCTATAGTCTGAAGGACGCTGGGGCGTCGTCTCCATGGTGATATACGTGTGATCACCTCCGGACCTTCGGCGCCCCGCCGTTGCCAAGTGGTTTGTCTCCATCTGACTCCTCCAGCCTACCGTCGGTGGTGACGCAGCAGCGTTGTCCGCATAACGTCACATTTTGGCTCCTTTTCCATCTGTTCTTGAGGGTATTTAAGGAGGATGCCAGGAGCCATTGGGACGCCAGCTCCATCCTCTGTCAGATCAGTTCTTTCGGGGTTTCCTTGGGTCCTTGGCCAATTGTCATTCTGTTTCTGGGAAGCCTTTGTCATCTGTGAATGGATAGGGCATTCCCGTAAGTATGTTTTACAGCATGGGTCTTCAAACTATGGCCCTCAAGTTGTTCAGGAACTACAATTCACATCATGCCTAGTCATGTCTGTGAATGTCAGAGTTTTACAATGCCTCATGGGATGTTTAGTTCCGCAACAGCTGGAGGGCCATAGTTTGAGGATCCCTGTTTTACATGGATGTTTTGTTTTTTTTTCTGCCGATTTTGCTGCCTATGTATATGTCTTCCTCATCCTTCCTGTTCCCATGCCCCCCGGGTTTTTTTTTTCTCTAAGGATTAACGAGTTTCGTTAATTCCGATTTATTACTATTGTACTTCAGTAATTAGGATACATCCGAATAATAAAAAAATTCATCCATATTTCAATTCGGGACAACACGAACCGCACGGAGCAACTGCACTTTACAAAGTGCAAAGTTTATTTGCCTTTTGTAAATCAACCCCATGGTCTACAGCTTGGGTCACTAAACATATTGAGGCATGAAGATAACAGTACAAGAGTTCATACAGTGTGAAGATACAGTGGTTACCAAGGGTAACAAAAACAAAGGTCTCTCTACCAACCTGTCATGTTTGTACATGTGACAGCTTCTAGCAGGAGTTGTTGTTTTCACTCTCTCCTTGAGCAGGTCTGTCTCTTATAGCAATGGGAGCTAGTACCCAATGTGTCAGGCCTCGTACACACGGCCGAGGAACTCGACGTGCCAAACACGTCGAGTTCAGCCCTGAAGCCGCCGAGGAGCTCGGCGGGCCGAGTTCTCCCATAGAACAACGAGAAAATAGAGAACATGTTCTCTATTTTCTCGACGAGTTCCTCGGGCCGAAAGTGTACACACGACAGAGTTTCTCGGCAGAATCCGGCTCTAACCGAGTTTCTCGCTGAATTCTGCCGAGAAACTCTGTCGTGTGTACGAGGCCTAAGACAGTGATCCTATTCAAAGTGCTTAGTGTAGCCCAGAAGACCCCACCCTGGGGTCGGCCTCTTATGTGACCCTTGCTTGGCACCCAACGTGAAAGGGAACATGGATGACGTGACAACCAACCTCAAAACGTGTGAGGAGGGAATAGGGCAGCCAGCCGGCGGTTTCTCCTTGAAAAAACTATATTGATCAGTATATAAAAAAAATAGACAGTTAATAGGCAATTGACAATAATTAAAAAGTCAACAACGTTGTCTTACATAAAAGACATGCCCCGGTGTACAGCAACATCCAAAATCAAGCACATAAAATCTAGGGTACCGACTATGCCAGCTCAAGAATGAAAAGCAGGGTGTGTGAGGCCTGAAGGAGTCCCACGTAACTCCTGTGGTGTCAGGCCTTACATGGCCGTCCAACTCATAGTGGACATCTGGGCTTCTTAATTCCCCAAATGGACTGGATCAGCTGGGCATGGAACTGTATGTCACAGCATACACTGATGTCCAGGCAAATGTCGGATATAATGCATGGAAAGCGTGCATAGCAGCTAGGATGAACCAGATCTAATGGCTATAAACCGATAATGCCAGTCACCGGTGTAAGTATCAGCAGTCCTGTGTGGTGTAAGTGACAGTTTATAGGTCTGGCTTATGGCAGTCTATGTTTGTGCATGTAAACACATGCAAATCCTGGTGGATTGAGGCTAAACATCCACTAAAACATGGAAATCCTGGTGGGTTGAGGCTAAACTTGTGCAGTGCCATTAACGAAGGGACATTGCCTACAGGTGCAGAAGATTTTCTGATCCAGTTTACACTGGCAGTGTTTGTAACCATTAAATCACATCAGTCTAACAAGTAAGTGGTGCTATTGCCCGCTGGGGATAACTCAAATTTACTGAAGCAGCCACAGATGGGTACAAACACCCAGACCGCATTCTTCTCTATGTGTGGGATTGTCCTTCTGCCAACGTTGTCTCCCAAAGTTAAAAGGAGCCTCGAGTGAGTGTGGTAGCCTCAGTGAGAGCCTCAGGTGAGTGTGGTAGCCTTAGTGAGAGCCTCAGGTCAGTTTAGTAGCCTCGGGTGAGTGTGGTAGCCTTGTGAGAGCTTCAAGTCAGTGTAGTAGCCTCAATTGGAGCCTCGGGTGAGTGTGGTAGCCTCGGTGAGAGCCTCAGGTCAGTGTAGTAGCCTTGATAGGAGCCTAGGGTGAGTGTGATAGCCTCAGTGAAAGCCTCAGGTCAGTGTAGTAGCCTCGATGGGAGCCTCTGGTGAGTGTGGTAGCCTTGGTGAGATCCTCAGGTCAGTGTAGTAGCCTCGATGGGAGCCTCGGGTGAGTGTGGCAGTGTCAGGGTACTAGCTCCATCTCTGACAGATTCCCGCACATGCCCAGTAGAATGACATTTCGGCGCATGCCTGTGCGTGGTTTGCGCGCACGCATGCGCGGTACGGCAGCGCGCCGTGTGCGTGGAAGCGCGCACGTGCACGTATGCGGCAACCCTGGGGCCAATCAGAGGCCGGACATTCCTATTTAAACCAGCAGCCTTCCCTGAACAGGTTGCTGGTTTGTCTTCAGCTCCTATGTGTTTACCTGTTGCCGTACCTGCCTGTTTTGACCCGGAATTCCTGACGACTCTCCTCTCACCTGGAACCTCTGACCCTTTGGCTAACGTTACCTGGATTGCTGTTGTCTCCTGCCCCTTGACCTTGGCTTGCTCTCATGGACTCCCTCTGAACTCTCCTGCCCTTGACCCTCGGCTTGTGACTCGGATTTGCCCTCATCTCCTGTGGACCCTACCAGACTCACCTACCAGTTCCTGCCTGACCAACGCTTGTCTCCAGTCTTCTGCACCTGCCCTGCTTCTGTCAGCTGCACCAAGTCTTCCTGCCAGCTCCCGGCGCCGGTGCCTCCTTGTGCCGTCCCTCCTCTGTCCCAACTCCAGGGAGTGGTCTGCACAGGGTCGCAAAGGTGAGCCGCCCTCAGCATCTCGGTCTCGGTGAGTACAGGTTCTGACAGTACAAACCAGCCAGATGTCTGAGACCGACAGGGCGCGCTCACCCTTTGAGACGCTGTGCCAACAGGTCTCCGCCTTAACAGAGGCAGTCCAGAAGCTTCAGGAAGGCTACCTCCAGATTGATGGCCGCCTCCAACAACTGGCCGGTTCCCCAGGTCCATCCACTGCGGCCCTAGCCTCTTCACCCGGACCTTCTGCTGCCCAAGCTCCTGCAAGCCCTGCCATGATGGGGAGTAATCCCGAACCCCGGGTCTCCATGCCCGAGCGATTCTCAGGCGACCGCCGGAAATATCGGGCTTTCAAGAATGCCTGTTCCCTTTACCTGGCCTTGCAACCTAGAACTTTTGCGACCGAAGCTGTTAAGGTTGGATTCGTAATCTCTCTCCTTTCTGAGGAGCCTCAAGCATGGGCACACTCCTTAATGGAACAACGCAGTCCAATACTTGACTCTATGGACACCTTCTTCACCCACATGGGGAAATTATACGACGACCCCCTACGTGCAGCCACCGCAGAGGGTACTCTGCACAGCTTAAATCAAGGGAGACGGCCGGTGGAAGACTACACCGCCGAATTTAGAAAGTGGTCTGCTGACACAGGCTGGAATGAGTTGGCCCTCAGGTACCAATACCGCCAGGGCCTCTCTGAGAACCTAAAGGATGAGCTTGCAAGGTCGGCACCCCCTGCCTCTCTGGAGGATTTAATCCAAACCGCCACTCAGCTGGATAGGCGCCTTCGAGAACGTCGTTCGGAGAGGTTCCAGTCCAACCGGCCTAACTGGGTTCCACCAAGATATGCTCCAGTACCTCCGCCTCACCCAGCTCCACCAAACACCTCATTACCCAACCCAGAGCCGATGCAGCTTGGTATAGTACGGGCCCCTCTGACTCCAGAAGAAAGACTCCGGAGGCGTCAATCTAACCTCTGTCTGTACTGCGGAGCCGCCGGACACTTTTTGCGCACTTGCCCAGTAAGGCCTTGTAAGTCGAAACCTCCATCTGCTATCAATTTCCCTGTTACCAGTTTGCCTCAGACTTATGTTATCCTCTTTCTTTCCCTACAGCTCCCGGAAGGGGCAACACGTCTGCCGGCGATAATTGATTCCGGGGCCTGCAGCTGCTTCTTGGACTCATCCTTGGCCCAAAAGCTGCGTATCCCCTGCCGTACCAAGGATTTTCAGCTGCAAGTTCATCTGGCTGATGGCTCTCTTCCCCGTTCCGGATTGATTACCCAGGAAACCCTTCCTCTTTGTGCCATCTCAGATTCTGGGCACCGGGAGTTCCTCTGTTTGGACTTGATCCCGTCCCCCATGTTCCCTATCATTCTGGGTCTCCCTTGGCTAAAAGTTCATCTGCCCTGCATTGATTGGCTCAAGAAAGAAGTCAGCTTCCCTTCCACCTACTGTTCCCAGCACTGTCTCGCACCCGCTCCAGTCGCCTGCTCCACGCTAGCTACTCCACATGAAGACCTACAGCATGTTCCTCCAGCCTACCTAGACTTCAAGGATGTCTTTGACAAAAAACAAGCCGATTGTCTCCCACCACATCGGTCATATGACTGCCCCATTGACCTCTTGCCCGGATCTGAAATTCCCTTTGGGCGCATATTCCCCTTGTCAGAGACTGAGTTGAAGACCCTCAAGGTCTATATTGAAGAAAATTTAAGTAAGAAGTTCATCCGTCCCTCCTCCTCGCCAGCGGGGGCGGGGATCTTCTTTGTCGAGAAAAAAGATGGATCGCTTAGACCCTGCATTGATTATAGGGAGTTAAACAAAGTTACCATCAAGAACCGGTACCCGCTGCCTCTAATCCCTGAGCTCTTTCAAAGGTTCCGATCAGCTCAGGTTTTTTCTAAATTGGACCTCCGGGGCGCCTACAATTTGGTCCGAATAAGGGCAGGAGATGAGTGGAAGACTGCGTTCAGGTCCAGATTCGGGCACTTCGAGTATCTGGTCATGCCCTTTGGGCTCTGTAATGCGCCCGCCACCTTCCAGCATCTAGTCAATGACATTTTTCGACAATTTTTAGATGACTTCCTCGTAGTCTACTTGGACGATATTCTCATCTTTTCAGCCACAAAAGAATTACATCGGCAACATGTCAGGCAGGTTCTCACCATCTTGAGACAACACCGGCTTTATCTCAAATCAGAAAAATGCGAGTTCGAAAAGACATCAGTGCAATTTTTAGGATTTATCATTTCTGTGCATGGGGTAGCCATGGATCCCCAGAAAATCAGTGCTATTCAGGAGTGGGCACCTCCAACAGACAAAAAGGGCGTTCAGCGCTTCATTGGCTTCGCCAATTTTTATAGACGATTCATCATCGGTTTTTCATCAATTGTTTCTCCCATCACCAAGTTGACCCGCCAGGGGCACCGCTTCCAGTGGCCACAAGAGGCTCAGGAGGCCTTTATCAAACTCAAAACGGCCTTTACCTCGGCACCTGTACTTTGTCATCCGGATTCTACGTTACCTTTTGTTCTAGAAGTGGACGCCTCGGAATCTGCTACAGGCGCTATTCTTTCCCAGAGACAGGGACCGAAGTCGCTTCTTCACCCAGTAGCCTACGCCTCTCGGAAACTAAGTCCCCCTGAGCGCAATTACAACGTAGGCGATAGAGAACTACTGGCCATAAAATTTGCACTGGAGGAGTGGAGGTACCTGCTGGAGGGGGCAGCTCATCCCATTATCATTTTCACTGACCACAGGAACCTGGAATACTTATGGTCTGCAAAACGCCTTAGGCCCAGACAAGCCCGTTGGGCTCTTTTTTTTGCTCGCTTCAATTTCCATATTACCTATCGTCCTGGCGCAAAAAATGGAAAAGCTGATGCCCTCTCCAGGATGTTTCCAGAGACGCCCGATACTTCCGAGCCCAGCACGATCCTGTCACCTCAAAATTTTTTGCTTCTCCCTCAAACAGATTTGTTGACTGCTCTAAAGACCGCATGCCAACGGTGCCCTGATCATGAGGTTTCCTCCTTGGAGAAAAAGGACGACCTGCTGTGGTCTCGTGGGAAGATTTTTGTTCCAACAGAGGCAAGACAGTTAATCCTCAGCACCTTCCATGATCGTAAATTGGCTGGCCATTTTGGTACCCGTAAAACTTCCGAACTGATCTCTCGCTCCTTCTGGTGGCCTAAATGGAGGTCCGACTGCAAGGATTATGTCTCTTCCTGCATTCGCTGCCAGCGGAGTAAGGGGCCAAACACGAAGACCTGGGGGCTGCTGAAACCCCTTCCTATCCCAGAACGGCCCTGGATTGACATCTCCATGGACTTTATTGTCGATTTGCCTCCTTCAGCCGGGTTTACCACGATCCTAGTCGTGGTGGACCGTCTGTCCAAGATGGCGCATTTTTTGCCCATGGTGGGTACACCCTCCGCGGCAGACACAGCCAAAATCTTTTTTAAAGAGATTATCAAGCTCCATGGAGTGCCCAAAAGCATAGTATCTGACAGAGGTACTCAATTCACATCCAAATTTTGGAAGGAACTTTGCAGAGCTTTGGAAGTGAAGATCTGTCTGTCCTCGGCCTATCACCCTCAAAGTAATGGCCAGACAGAGCGCACTAATCAAACGCTAGAACAGTATCTACGATGCTTTTGCTCAGTCTCCCAAGACGATTGGTCCTCCTTGTTATCTACAGCCGAGTTCGCTTACAATAATTCCATACATTCTTCCACAAACCAAACCCCGTTCTGGGCTAACTTCGGTTTCCACCCTTCCTTTTTGCCGGACTCCATCCCGGAAACATCTGTGCCAGCGGTCCAGGAACGTGTGACCTGCATCCAGCAAAACTTTCAGAAGTTACAGGAAAGCATGCAGCAAGCTCAGCAGGACTATAAGAGGTTCCATGACAAGGGGAGGAAGGATTGCCCTGTCTTCAAAGTGGGTGAGAAGGTCTGGCTATCCACCATTAACCTCAAGTTACCTATTCCCTCTCGGAAGCTGGGTCCAAGGTTCATCGGGCCATTTGAGATCAGGCGAGAAATCAACCCAGTAGCTTTTGAGTTGGCTTTACCCAGGTCCTACAAGATCCACCCTGTGTTTCACGCCTCTCTGCTTAAGCCCGTTGTGTCTGACCCCTTCAACGGTAGAGAAGAACTGCCACCTCCACCAGTGGAGATTGAGGGTGAAAAAGAATTTGAGGTGGAGGCTATCTTGAGCTGCAGGAAAAGAGGAAGGCAGTTGCAATACCTTATAAAGTGGAAGGGATATCCCCCTGAAGATAACTCTTGGGAGCCTTCCCGGAATCTCCATGCCCCTCGCCTGATTCGGGCCTTTCACCTGGAACACCCGGAGTTAATGACCAGTTTGGGCGTCCGGAGTCCGCCCCTTGGGGGGGGGCACTGTCAGGGTACTAGCTCCATCTCTGACAGATTCCCGCACATGCCCAGTAGAATGACATTTCGGCGCATGCCTGTGCGTGGTTTGCGCGCACGCATGCGCGGTACGGCAGCGCGCCGTGTGCGTGGAAGCGCGCACGTGCACGTATGCGGCAACCCTGGGGCCAATCAGAGGCCGGACATTCCTATTTAAACCAGCAGCCTTCCCTGAACAGGTTGCTGGTTTGTCTTCAGCTCCTATGTGTTTACCTGTTGCCGTACCTGCCTGTTTTGACCCGAAATTCCTGACGACTCTCCTCTCACCTGGAACCTCTGACCCTTTGGCTAACGTTACCTGGATTGCTGTTGTCTCCTGCCCCTTGACCTTGGCTTGCTCTCATGGACTCCCTCTGAACTCTCCTGCCCTTGACCCTCGGCTTGTGACTCGGATTTGCCCTCATCTCCTGTGGACCCTACCAGACTCACCTACCAGTTCCTGCCTGACCAACGCTTGTCTCCAGTCTTCTGCACCTGCCCTGCTTCTGTCAGCTGCACCAAGTCTTCCTGCCAGCTCCCGGCGCCGGTGCCTCCTTGTGCCGTCCCTCCTCTGTCCCAACTCCAGGGAGTGGTCTGCACAGGGTCGCAAAGGTGAGCCGCCCTCAGCATCTCGGTCTCGGTGAGTACAGGTTCTGACAGGCAGCCTCGGTGAGAGCTTCAGGTCATTGTAGTAGCCTCCATAGGAGCCTCGGGTGAGTGTATTAGCCTTGGTGAGATTCTCAGGTTAGTGTAGTAGCCTTAATGGGAGCCTTGGGTGAGTGTGGTAGCCTCAGTGAGTGCCTCAGGTCAGTGTAGTAGCCTCAATAGGAGCCTCAGGTGAGTATGGTAGCCTCGGTGAGAGCCTCAGGTCATTGCAGTAGCCTCGATGGGAGCCTCTGGTGAGTGTGGTAGCCTCGGTGAGAACCTCAGGTCAGTGTAGTAGACTCGATGGGAGCCGCGGGTCAGTATGGTAGCCTTAGTATCTGGATCACAGGTTGCTGCATATGCATAAGCTTCCAAGTAAAATGGTGGTGCTGAGCGGTGAGATACATCAGCCACAAAGTGTGATCATGTCCTCAGGCATGTGGGAATAATAAGGTAGCCTGCCAACCATTTCCTCACTTTAAATAGCATGAATGGTGTTTCCTTAATAGGATATCCTGTGATGTCGCACCTGACCGACTCTTTAACCCTTTACAGGGTCCTAAGTGGTGTGTTCACAGTTAAGTATCGCCATCTTGTGACCATTTTTTTTTTACCTTGTTACTATATTGATTTTTTCATGTGAAGTATGGAGGTGCCCCACCTCTCACTCTAGGTGAGTCGGTACTCCTCATCACTTGGTATAGTGCTAAAGCTTACCAGTGAAATGCCATGTTTTTATCTCAATTACTAAACCAACCACCTACGGTTAGAAAATGCGTACAGCCACCTTTACTCATTCATATCTATGGGCAGCTGCAGGCAGCACCCAGGGTTCTCGGGCACTAAATTGGGCCCATTTGTTTACACTGTAAAGGAGAATGCACCTGTGTGCATGATTCCTTATCAACATCTCTGCCTAACCTTCCTAAACTGAAGCAGAATGGTTCTGTAGGGCCAATTCACATTATTGCACTGTGGTAACAAGCATTACTAAAGAGTTCATCTCCCCTGTTATGAGATGCTACCTTCGCCATTACTTAGAGGGTTACCCCTGCAAAGCTAAGACTAAGTGGGCATGTGATGTTGGTAACCTAGAGCAGTGTTTCTAAACTCCAGGCCTCAAGGCGCCCCAACAGGTCATGTTTTCAGGATTTCCAGTTTGCATAGGCAATTTGATCAGTTTCACTGCCTTAGTAATTACCACAGCTGTTTCATCTGAGGGAAATCCTGAAAACCTGACCTGTTGGTGCGCCTTTAGGACTGGAGTTGAGAAACACTGACCTAGAGGATGACCAGTGGAATAGTGCCTTGCTCTCTTAAGACACCATTTCACACGAACATTCCGATCGGGCCTGCCTGAAAAATGGACAGGCTGACCCGATTGGAACCTTAATTCTTCTCTATGGAGCGGTGGGTGTAAATGGACATGTGTCTGTTTACACCCGGCTCCATCCAACCTGATCTGATACACCAAAAAGAGACAGATGGGAACCCGCTCCCCTTCCATGCAGCGGATTGGATGGCTGTCAGGTGTACACAGACAGTTGATCCATTTACATGCGGCCACCCATAGAGAAGAGCAGTCTGTGCCTGCTCCGCATGGGCGGAGCAGACATGGACAAATGTGATTTGAAGCTTTGCAAGAACTTGCTGTCCACATTACTACACGCCTATTTTTATTGCACAACAACTTTGTATCATGGTCCTTTGCCTGCTTTAAACCCTTGAACCCTGCACTAGTGCATCGCAAATGTGTGCATTACACGTGACTTCTGGACGATCCCAATTCAGATGTTGCATTTAGCCAGCTGTACCACCCACTGAAAGCGACAGAGGACATTATTTTTGCTGTGCTGCAATGAATAGCATTTTGGCCACGGCATATGTACACACCTATCTGCTGTCTTTGCAGGTAAAGGGGGAGTGGTGGTGGGGGGGAGAGGGTTCAACCGCATGGTTTTAACGCCCCCCAACCAATCTCTCTTTTTTCTTTTAAAAGTTTGCAGCTATCCCTTCTGCTATAATCAAAAGAGCTGCCAGAGGGACCTCAGGAAAATTGTGTTAACTATGGGCCAGATTCACGTAGAATCGCGGCGGCGTAACTTATCCTAGATAAGTTACACCGCCGCAATTTTTCATCGCAAGTGCCTGATTCACCAAGCACTTGCGATGAAAACCTACGCCCGCGGCCTCCGGCGCAAGGCGGGCCAATTCAAATGGGCGTGTGCCATTTAAATTAGGCGCGTTCCCGCGCCGGACCTACTGCGCATGCTCCGTTTCCTAACTCCCGCCGTGCTTTGCGTGCCGTGACGTCATTTTTCTGAACAGCGACACGCGTAGCGTACTTCTGTATTCCCAGACGGCTTACTCAAACGACGTTGATTTTTAAATTTCGACGCGGGAACGACGGCCATACTTTAGACAGCAATACACTTGCTGACTAAAGTTAAGGCACCAAAAAAAGTGTAACTTAGCGACGGGAAACTATACTAGCGGCGACGTAGCGAACGCGAAAAACCGTCGTGGATCGGCCGTAACTCCTAATTTGCATACCCGACGCTGGTTTACGACGCAAACTCCCCCCAGCGGCGGCCGCGGTACTGCATCCTAAGATCCGACAGTGTAAAACAATTACACCTGTCGGATCTTCTGGCTATCTATGCGTAACTGATTCTATGAATCAGTCGCATAGATAGAAACAGAGATACGACGGCGTATCAGGAGAAACGCCGTCGTATCTCATTTGTGAATCTGGCCCTTTGTTTAGTTTAGACCAGGGTTTGACAAATTTGCTTGGAATCTAGGAGCCAGCTAAAAAAGTTAGGAGAATTTTCAGCTTTCAGCGCTGTCGCACTTCGAATGACAATTGCGTGGTCATGCAACACTGTACCCTAAAAAAAATATGTTTTTGTGTTTTTTTTTTTCACTTGGTTTTTCATTTTTTCTAAACAAAAAAAATAAAAACGTAAATTGTGAAAACAAAAAGTTTTTCTTTGTTTCTGTTATAAAAATTTGCAAATAAATAATCTTTCTTCATACATTTAGGCCAAAATGTATTCTGCTACATTTCTTTAGTGAAAATTGCACAAATCGGTGTATATTATTTAGTCTGTAGCAAAGTTATACAAACTATGATATATATATGATCAATCCCGACACAAATCTAATTTCTTGAGGTCCAAAAATTTGGTCTTGAGGTCCAAAAATGCCAGGACAGTACAAATGAACCCCCCCCCCCCCCCCATGACACCTTTTTGGAAAGTAGACAGTACAAGGTATTTATTAAGAGTAGGGATAAGCTTTATGTTCGACTCGAACATTGGCTGTCAGCCCTTTCGCCGAATAGCAAACAATTTTGGGTGTCCGCGGCAAATTAGAAAGCCGCGGAACACCCTGTTAAAGTCTATGGGAAAAATTTAAAGTTCTAATTTTAAAGGCTTATATACAAGTAATTGTCATAAAAAGTGTTTTGGGACCTGGGTCCTGCCCCAGGGGACATGGGGAAGTTTTAAAAACGTCAGTTTTTTCGGGAGCTGTGATTTTAATAATGCTTAAAGGGTCACTAAAGGAAAACATTTTGTTTGCTGAAATGACTGTTTACAGGGCATAGAGACATAGTAGTTAACTGATTCCTTTTAAAAACGATTAAAAATAGATAAAAATCAATCATATAATGTACCTCCTAGTTTCAGTTTCGTTTTTGCATCTAGCTTAGTTTTTGCATGTTATTTGATGCCACTGTGCTGGACAGACCCATAGAGCAGTATTGGTTTGGAAAACAAACTAGAATCTCCCAGTACTGTGGTGATCAGGGAACAGACAACCAGGAAGTGTCCAGAACAGAGCAGAATTACAGCAACATCAGAGCAAAAACGAACAATGAGGACATGAAACCAGGACTGCAAAGTAAAGGAAGCTATTTAGCTAAAAAAAATGTTTTCCTTTAGTGACCCTTTAAAGTGAAACAATAAAAGTGAAATATTCCTTTAAATTTCGTACCTGGGGGTGTCTATAGTATTCCTGTAAAGTAGCGCATGTTTCCCGTGCTTAGAAAAGTCCCTGCACAAGGAAAAAAAGTCATTTAAAACTGCTCGCGGCTATTAATAATTTGTTGGGTCCCGGCAATACAGATAAAAGTAATTGAAAAAAGAAACAACATGGGTCCCCCCCCCCCCCCAGTCCATTACCAGACCCCCGAACCAAAATGTAAAAAAAAAATGCGTGGGGGTCCCCCCAAATTCCATATCAGGCCCTTCAGGTTTGGTATGGATATTAAGGGGAACCCTGCGCCAGTGTTGCCAACCTACCAGATTGAAATTTACTGACACGACACCCAAAATTTACTGGCACAGCCAAGTTTTTACTGCCATTTCAAAAAGTTACAAAACTACAGTTTTAGGTGCAAATTTCAGTATTTAGGGTACAAACAAGCATAATATACAATTAGCAATATGATTTAAAGGATCACTAAAGGAATTTTTGTTTTTAGCTAAATAGCTTCCTTTACCTTACTGCAGTACTGGTTTCATGTCCTTATTGTTCGTTTTTGCTTTGAAGTAGGTGTAATTCTGCTGTGATCTCCACACTTCCTGGTTGTCTTTTTCCTTATAACCATCGTACTGGGAGATTTTCACTGTAGGTCTAAGCTGTCATTACTGTGTGTCTAAAACTTAACAGAACCAATCAGATTCATTTTAAAAACAAAACACTGCCCTGGATTTGTTTGTTTTTGTTCTGTGTGTCTCTCTAGTTCACAGGAACATGAAAACAGTTTAAAAGTGAAACTAACCTACAGGAACATTATATGATTGATTTTTTATCTATGTGTAATAATTTTTAAAAGGAATCAGTTAACTTTTATGTCTCTATACCCTGTAAACCGTAATTTCAGCAAAAAAAAAAAAAATCCTTTAGTGACCCTTTAAGGTAGATATTAAGGCAAATAGCATCACCTCTGCGGTTTTTATTTTTTGTTAAAAAAAATTAAAAAGACTGATTTTTTTTTAAATAAATTATATTTTTTTAAATTTTGTTATAAAATTTTGCAAACAAGTAATTTTTCTCCTTCATTGATGTACGCTGATGCTGTACTGATGTGTTGCACTGATGGGCTGCATTGATAGGCACTGATAGGTGGCACTGGTGGGCACTGATAGGCGACACTGGTGGGTCGCACTGAAGGGCACTAATAGGTGGCACTGATAGCTGGCAGTGATGGGCACTGATGGGTGGCAGTGATAGGCACTGATAGGCAGCACTGCTAGGTGGCACTGATTGGCACCAATGGTGGTGGACATTGATAGGTGGCACTTGTGGGCACTGATAGGTGGCATTCGTGGGCATTGATAGGTGGCACTGGCAGGGGGTTTAGATTGGCACACGAGGCATATGTGCCTCCTTCCTCTTCGGGACCAATGTCCCTTTCACCTAAACCGGTGATCGGCTTTTTTTTCTCCTCACGATTACCGAGGTTTGTTTACATTACCTGATCAGCTGTCATTGGCTGACAGCTGATCACGTGGTAAGGGGCCGGGACCGGCCCCTTACTCGAATCTGTGATCACCCGAGTCTCAGTGACTCGGGTGATCACAGCGCGCGCAGGGAAGGACTGGTCTATTGACGTCCTCCTGGCAATTGGGGTCCGCGCTGTAGCCGTCATTCAGCTATAGCGCGTACGAGAAGTGGTTAAATAGCTCAGGGACAGGGCAAGACATTAGAATGGGCAGGTGCACACACAGATGAAACTGACTCTTACAGTAACACAGACAGCAGTGTGCAGCAGCACAGATGATGATGACACTTCGCCGACATGACACGGCTTCTCCTGAGTCACAGTGACAGTCTCTCTTCATGCCAGGTGGTCCCTCCACTCCAAACAGCACTGACATTCCTGCTCCCGGCTTGCCTTGCTCGCATCCCAGAGACCTGCACAAGAGGCTCTTGCACGAAGACATCACATGACGTTCAGGCACTGCTTCTGTCAGACCCGCCCTTCCACCAGTGCTGCCCGAACACACATTAGCAGGCATTTGGATGGTCTTGGCCAGCTCCAGATCAGAACTGCGCATGCGCAGTTCCGAACCGAGGGTCACAACCATATTTTTTTCTTTCGGCTATAGCGTGGGTGGCAAGTGGATAAAGTGAACCTGAAGTGCCGTAAGATACAGTGAACAGGCAGGCTTTTATTGTAATGTCTCTTCTGCAATTAAATCCCCCTACCTGTCTGCTTACCATCCTCTCCGGTGCTGTAGCCTAAGTGCATATGCAGCTCCACAGTGCTGGCGAGAGCATGTGAGGAGGTTTGAATCAGAGAAAAAGCTCACTCCTGTGATGGTGACGGTAAACACTAAGACCCCTTTCACACTGCCAATGGGCCGCGTTAGCCACCTCATTTCAATGGGCAGGGGCGGTGGAGGAGCAGTGTTTACACTGCTCCTAAACTGCTCCAAAGTTGCTGCTTGCAGGACTTTTTCTAACGTCCTGCAAGCGCACCGCTCCAGTGTGAAAGCCCTCAGGCTCTCACACTGGGGCTGCAGGGGAGGAGTTTTTTCAGGCGCTTACCAGATGCTATTTTTAGCCCTTTAGCTCCTCCAGTGTGAAAGGGGTCTAATAGCTGTGATGTCCTAGCAACATGGCAGGACGAGATGATGCAATCTCTGGGAGTTTTTAATCAGGCTTCAGGAGGCATGTGAATAGCCTACACCTTTAGCAAGGACATTAATTAACTTTTATCAAAACTGTACAATTTGTTTTATCTACAGAATTCTGTACACAAAAATCTAAAAATGTGCCTCTTTAACCCCAAGATCTAAAAATAGATTGAACTCTAAAATAGATTGAACTCTTGACCCCAAGATCTAAAAATAGATTGAACTCTTGACCCCAAGATCTAAAAATAGATTGACCTTTTGACCCCCAAGATCTAAAAATAGATTGACCTCTTGATCCCCAAGATCTAAAAATAGATTGACCTTTTGACCCCCAAGATCTAAAAATAGATTGACTTTTTGACCACCAAGATCTAAAAAAAAGATTGAACTCTTGACCCCAAGATCTAAAAATAGATTGACCTTTTGACCCCAAGATCTAAAAATAGATTGACCTTTTGACCCCCAAGATCTAAAAATAGATTGACCTCTTGACCACCAAGATCTAAAAATAGATTGACCTTTTGACCACCAAGATCTAAAAATAGATTGAACTCTTGACCCCAAGATCTAAAAAATAGATTGACCTTTTGACCCCCAAGATCTAAAAACAGATTGACCTCTTGACCACCAAGATCTAAAAATAGATTGACCTCTTGACCCCAAGATCTAAAAATAGATTGACATTTTGACCCGCAAGATCTAAAAATAGATTGACCTTTTGACCCCCAAGATCTAAAAATAGATTGAACTCTTGACCCCAAGATCTAAAAATAGATTGACCTTTTGACCCCCAAGATCTAAAAATAGATTGAACTCTTGACCCCAAGATCTAAAAATAGATTGACCTTTTGACCCCCAAGATCTAAAAATAGATTGACTTATGCCTGCGAGGTCCACAGCGTTAAACATCAGGAGGCTTTTCTTGAATATAGATTGACCATTCGACCGCCAAGATTTAAAAATAGATTGAACTTTTGACCCCCAAGATCTAAAAATAGATTGAACTCTTGACTCCAAGATCTAAAAATAGATTGACCTCTTGACCCCAAGATCTAAAAATAGATTGACCTCTTGACCCCAAGATCTAAAAATAGATAGACCTTTTCACCCCCAAGATCTAAAAAGAGATTAACCTCTTGACCCCAAGATCTAAAAATAGATCCGGGAAACAGGGCGATTCTTTCCCTCAACGCTGCCAAGGCATTTGACAGCGTGGAGTGGAAATATCTTTGGGCTGTGCTTCATAAATTCGGACTGGGGCAGGGTTTCATAAAATGTATAAAACTCTTGTATGCAGCCCCAACAGCGAGGATTATAATAAATGATATGTTGTCGGAGTCCTTCCCTTTGTTTCGGGGGACTAGGCAGGGGTGCCCTTTGTCGCCCCTGCTTTTTGCCCTTGCATTGGAACCCTTGGCCTCTAGGATACGGGAGACACCTGGCATAGTAGGATTTAGACGGAAACATAGAGAGGATAAGCTATCATTGTACGCAGACAATGCGCTGCTGTACCTGGGGGGATACGGAAGCATCCCTGCTTGTGGCATTGCAACTTATCGAGGAGTTTGGGGAGTTATCTGGTTTTGCCATCAATTGGCATAAATCGGTGCTCCTCCCGCTGGATGATCCCCCCTCGGAGTTGCCAGGTAGTATATCCCGGATACAGGTGGTGGATTCTTTTAAATATCTAGGGATAGTTGTAACCAAAGACCCGATGGACTATGTGTCCCTCAACCTTAAACCTCTCTTACAAAAGTTTAAAATTAAATGCTCCGCCTGGTGTAAATTACCCTTATCTGTTACGGGACGAGTGAATTTGACTAAGATGCTTTGGGCCCCACAACTGCTGTATATCTTACATAATGCCCCAGTGTGGATTCCAAAGTACTGGTTCCAACGTATTGACTCCCAATTTAGGTCCCTAATTTGGAACAATCGGGTGGCCAGAATAAAACTTACCACTCTACAGTATCCTAAGGATCAGGGTGGAATGGCTTTTCCTCATGCCCAGCCCTTTTTTTATGCAGCCCAAATGCAACATTTTACAGGGTGGAATCAGCCGACTGTGACAGACCCCTCTAGGACTTTGCTCATAGACCCTGATACTTCGTATTCTGCATTATCTCACATTGAGATGGGTTTCCCTGATGCTCCTGCAACATGCCCTACAGTCTGTCTTCTTAAAAAACTGTGGAGTAACATTAAATGGAGAATAGGAATCGCAGGTTTTTTACCTAGTACACCCATTTGGCGAAACAGGTTTTATGCTGAGCTTGTTAAACTTTGTGATTGCTCGCGATGGGAGGCAGCAGGAGTCAAATATTTGTTCCAAATCTTAGATGGGGCGGTCCTTAAATCTTACGAGAGGCTGAGGGAGGAGTTCCCTTTATTGGGTGATTCCCCTTATCCATACATTAGGCTGAAACACGCGGTTAGATCCCAGAGAAATTGTTCATCCCTGCATTTGGAGGAATCCAATTTCCTGGGTTCTGTCTTTGACGAACCGGTGAAGAAGGGTATCATCTCCAGAACCTACATACAGCTGCTAGCCCATGTACAAGCATCTGATGTTCTGCCCTGTAGGGAGAAGGATATTGGGTCCATTGATGGGGAGCGTTGGGAACAAATATTGCAGGCTGGTCCCTTGGTGTCAGTGTCAGCGGTGCAAAGACTGTTGCACTTGTTCATTCTCCACAGAGTGTATAGGACTCCGGTACAACTACACCATTGGGGTAGGCGTGACACCCCCATATGTCCCAAGTGTCAGGCTCATCCGGGAGATTTTTTCCATATGTTGTGGAGATGCCCCAAACTTTTGAGATACTGGAATGCAGTGATTGCGATAATCAATTCTATCTATCAAGTTCAGTTGCCTGTGAATCCGCTGGTGTGCTTGCTCAGAGGTTTGGACGAGGACTTGTATTCTCCTCCTACCTATACTGCCCTGATTAGATTGCTTTATTTGTCAAGAAAGCTCGTAGCGAGATATTGGCTATCTACCCCAGAGGCGATTAAGTTTGCATGTGTTGCGCTATATAAGTTTTCATTCATTCATACCCGAGTTCCGGCGAGCCGGCAGTGGATCCAGGCGGTGAATACGATTCTCATAAGGGAAAAGAATACATACTCTCATAGAAAATCACCACGAAAGTTTGATCGAATTTGGCAGTGCTGGTTGGGTTCCCCGGAAGTAGGTCCTCCACAACTAGTTCTTAACAGGCTGCTACAGTGCTGATGACTTGGATGGGCGGATCATTAGGATCTGGTCAGTTCTTAAGGTTACTGGACAGGGGGTTGACTGGTTAGTGACTTGAGAAATGATCTGCAGGTATCGTCAGGTTGAGCGGGTTTGAGTTTTGCTTTTATTTTTCCCTTTTTTATACTTTTATTTTATTGTTTTATATCTTAGTTTTTCCCTTTGGAAGGGCGAGATGGAAGTTGTACATGGTACCTATTTTAGTAATAATATTGAGATTGTAAAATGTTCTTTATTTTTGTACAACTGTCAATGTAATATATATGGCCCTTTTCTTTTGGCTATTTATTTGTAATGTTTGTGCCCTTTTGCTTCTTTACAATAAACACATTTTTTTTTATATAAAAAAAAATTGATTGACTTTTTGAACCCCAGATCTAAAAATAGATTGAACTCTTGACCCAAAGATCTAAAAATAAAATTTACCTTTTGACCCTCCAAGATCTAAAAAAGAGATTGACCTTTTGACCCACAAGATCTAAAAATAGATTGACCTCTTGACCCCCAAGATCTAAAAATAGATTGACCTCTTGACCCCCAAGATCTAAAAATAGATTGACCTTTTGACCCCCAAGATCTAAAAATAGATTGACTTTTTGACCACCAAGATCTAAAAATAAATTGACTTTTTGACCCTCCAAGATCTAAAAATAGATTGACCTCTTGACCCCAAGATCTAAAAATAGATTGACCTTTTGACCCCCAAGATTAAAAAAATAGATTGACCTTTTGACCCCCAATATCTAAAAATAGATTGACCTTTTGACCCCCAAGATCTAAAAATAGATTGAACTCTTGAACCCAACATCTAAAAATAGATTGACCTCTTGACCCCCAAGATCTAAAAATAGATTGAACTCTTGAACCCAACATCTAAAAATAGATTGACCTCTTGACCCCAAGATCTGAAAATATGTTGACCTTTTGACCCTCCAAGATCTAAAATTAGATTGACCTTTTGACCCCCAAGATCTAAAATTAGATTGAACTCTTGACCCCCAAGATCTAAAAATAGATTGACCTCTTGAACCCAAGATCTAAAAATAGATTGACCTTTGGACCCCTAAGATCTAAAAATAGATTGACCTTTTGACCCCCAAGATCTAAAAATAGATTGACCTTTTGACCCCCAAGATCTAAAAATAGATTGACCTTTTGACCCCCAAGATCTTAAAATAGATTGACCTTTTGACCCCCAAGATCTTAAAATAGATTTGACCCCTAAGATCTAAAAATAGATTTGACCCCTAAGATCTAAAAATAGATTGACCATTCGACCGCCAAGATTTAAAAATAGATTGACCTTTTGACCCCCAAGATCTAAAAATAGATTGAACTCTTGACCCCCAAGATCTAAAAATAGATTGACCTCTTGACCCCCAAGATCTGAAAATATGTTGACCTTTTGACCCTCCAAGATCTAAAAATAGATTGACCTTTTGACCCCCAAGATCTAAAAATAGATTGAACCATTGACCCCAAGATCTAAAACAGATTGAACTCTTGACCCCCAAGATCTAAAAATAGATTGACCTCTTGACCCCAGGACTCCTGCTGCAACTGTGCAGAGAGACCTTGAGCACATACCTATACAACCTGCTAAAATAAGCTAGTTACCCCCAATAAAAGGAAAGTTAATTGTGAATAAATCTGATGATGGGCGTCAGGCAGAATCATAAGTTTGAGTGATGACTGCAGCAGGAGGAGGAGCAAGTAGTGTTGCTGTGTGGACATGCGCAAAGCACACTGGTGATGTCAGGAACTTAAGGAATACTGGCAGTATGATATTCATCTGCCCAGCGAAACTCTACATTGCAGCTAGCAGGGGAAACAAGAAGCCACTACAGAGCAGAAATAAATCGGCTGAAATTGTGGCCAGTGGTGAAACCCCTGAAGACTTTCTGCTGATCCCTAGTTGAGGAACCATGCCTTAGTAATATGCTTTAAGGTATCCAATACCTGCAGTGGCCAAACAGTAGCAGAAGACTGAAGACCTGGGCTGCCAAAAAGGTAAGAATAGATGCTCTGCTTTTACAGGCTGCTATTTAATATCTGCTACTTGCTATAGTTTCTCTTGTTGGCTCATAGGTATAGATGGTCTTCCTTTAAAGGATGTACTTCAGTGGGGCGAGGCCAAGCACGGCATGTGAGCAGCTGCTTCTTCACAGAGCTCCCGAACTTCATTCTGAATTGTTCTGGTCTCCAGCACTGTAAGCTCCCTGTTTGGTTCCAGAGCAACCCCGGACAACTGCAGCAGCTCCTGGACTGATTTGCAGTGGTCAAGGTGGAATGATGACCCGTGGAAATAAAGGAGAGGGCTCGCAGCAGGATCACCAACATGGCGCCATGGTGGGCCTTCCAGAGCATGCTCATGGTGTGGAGAAGAACAAGGAGGTTATGAGTAAAACACCTAAAGATCAGACTGGAGATCCTCCTAAAGACATGCAATACTATGCACAGAAGCTGACAGAGCTGCCTGAACATGCTGGCCCATCAGAGACTGATAATGTTTCAGAGGCACTCGACACAGAGACCAGGTTTACAGGGCAGTCAGGGAATTGTAGACCCCACCCCAGCCTGTCTAGCTTTTGTCTATCGTTACACCTCCCAGGGAAATCCAGTTGTGAAATGGGTCCTAGATCAGCACCAAATACACCAGATGATGGGAATGCTAGAGGACAGTCTTTTTAAGGTTGATCGTATCAACTAGCAAAGCATAGAAAGTGTTGGTGTGCATGAAAGATGGGAATGCGAAGATAGGCATCTTGAATGTCCACAGATGCCAGAAATGTGCTTCCCTCTAATCTGAGTGATGCAATGTTCTGGAACTACCACGCATGCCTGCAAATGCCATAGGGATAGATTTAGAGGTATTTTCCTTGTCAAGAGGGCTTCTGGGTAGGCTTGGAGGGCCTTGGGGTCCAAGGCGTGTGGCAAAAGGATAGGCACAGTTCTGACTTAGAGCAGGATGCCTGGGTGGAACAAAAGAGACTCTTTTAGTGATAAGAGGTGGTAGTCATGGTAGTAATAGGTTTAAGTATTTTTTTTTTGTGGGTTAGAAGTATTTTTCAGTTTTGTAACTGTCAGAGTTGTTCAAAGAAATCAAAGTTCTAATAAAATCTATCCTAGTCTCAGGTCACCTGCTGTGGGCCTGAGAGGGAGATAGAATTAGAGGAAGAAAGCTCTCAATATATGTTCTTGCCTCAGTGAAGGGGAACAGCTAATACATTGAGCGTTTTGCTGGTTTTCCTCTGTACCGTCTGTAGCACAAGTGCGATTAGGCCTTTCTTTTCTCTGCCATTGCTAAGTGAGGGGATTGCCTGTGGGGTACTCACTAAATGGATGCAGACAGAAAGAGGAGCCACTATAAACCAGGCCCTAGCCCGTTGCTGTGTCTCTGGAAGGTAAGCAGTTGGGAGATTCGCTGATGTGCCGTCTGTGTTCTCAGCAGAAATGGAAGGTGTGTGTTAACTGGAAAGTGTATTGCAACTGCATCACCATCCAAACATCAATGCTGAGTAGGAAACCTGCCAAATTGTAAAAGTAAATGTAATAGAAACTTTTACAGAGGGGATAACACAGTAAGTCAGTCTTTTTCAATCTTCTAACCCCAAAGGAACCCTTGAAATAAATTTCAGGCTTTGGGGAACCCCATGTAAAACTAATTATTTGAGGATCAGTGAGAAATATACCTTTTACATATGTAGTCAGTTTGAAAAATGCCACCCGTACCGTCAACTAAAAAAATCTTTGATGCATCTGGAATTATGCAGCCACCATCACATGAGAGTTAACTGGTCACATCATCTCTGGAGGAATCCTAGGGTTCCACAGAACCCTGGTTGAGATCAGCTGCACTAAATAAATAACACCCTTGATGTAAAAATAGAAAATAAATTCAGGGCAACCGTGTCTTGTCTTATGTGCATTCCAGGTTCCCAGAGGGGACCAAACCTCACCCACCACAGTGGGCATAATCCTGAAGGGGTCTTCAGGGTCTGAATGCCATCGGAAAGTACCATGGCCCTGGATCTGTATAGCACCCAGTGGCTAACTACAGTTGTTGCACCATGAGTCCAGGTGAGTGTCTAATGCAGAATCCAGTGCTCAAGATGTGCAATCGAAGGAAACAGATCCATAAACTGCTAGTGAGTCCTGAGGCAATAAGCAGCAGGATCTTGATAGAAATGATAGTGGAAGCAGTGAAAAAAAAGTTTAGAAATTTCTCCATAGGAGAAGGAGGTCAATCACTTAAGGACATTAGCAAAAAGCTGAAGTCCCACGGAGTGGGTGGGTTATAGGAGGGTGCACTGGGGGCCTTTCTAGCACAGCTTTTGCCAGTATCCAGTCACCTGAAGGCAGCAAAAACTGTGACCTTGTCCACAGGCCCTGCTAGGGTCTTGTTTAGGTAAGATATAGCAGAATCCACCACAGGGGGTGACCACTTCTTATATTAGAAATCCTGCCTCATATGGTAATGATGTGCAAACTGTTTTAGGGAAACAAAGATTTTTTTTCAGGCTGAGGACAGTCTTCGTAAAAATCCACCTGCATATGAGGATATAGAGCAGCTTTTGGCACTTTCAAGTACGCTAAACCAGAAAACCTAAGGAACTGTCGCATCTTGTTGTTGCAACTTCGGGTTGCTATGTACCACATCTGTGAGAATTCTTTGTTTTAAAGGCTGGGAAATGCCATGGAACTGTGCCTCCTCCTGCCTGGATTCAGCCAAAGAGGTCATGCAAAGCCCAAAAGGGCATATAGGAAAAGTCCCAAGAAAAATCCAATGGAAGACCTAGGACCCCATCTCCTTGTGTCTGAGGTCGAATATGCTTGCAATGTGACTTTCCCTTAGTAGCATACTCATGAGCTTGATCCATGCTATGGAGAGGGAAGCCTTGTGTTTACAACACCCAATGGCTTGTGGAGCCCAGTAGGGTAGTACAGTTGTGAAGCTAATGATAACCTGCAGTGCCCGCATAGAAAAGGTGGTGCCTGCATGGAGGGTCAGACCAAGACGTGCCAGAAGACTGCCCTAGAACCAGGAAGTTGGTCACCACTGATCAGACACTTGTCACCTGCGACTGCAGAAGAGCACCGGCCAGCCTCTTCAAAGCACCGTTCTCACTTGCCAAGCCCAGCAGGGTGGGAATACAGCACACTGACGTTCCATACACAAGGGCACTCTCAGTGTGAAGACTAGAGATGCAGAGATGAGGGCACAATCTTGCTCAATTTTTACTACACCCATGCCAGGGATACCCACACAGGGGTCATCAGACTCTGGGCTCCACTACAGCGGACCATTGCCTTGGACCTGTAGAGCACTTTAAGACACAATCAAAACTGCCTGCCAAGGTGAGTAGCATCTGCAGGTTCCAGTGCCAGTTACTAACTTACAGGCCATCCCTATTCTTCATAATGGGATCTGGGTATAGCCTCTCATATTACAAAGATCAATCTGGATAATGCTACCAGAGCAAGTCCTAGGACTCTGCAGCTGGCCACCAAAAAATAATTACTAGAAGATCATGACAAATACCAGTAATAGGAAAAAAATTGCAAATATTCTGACAAGGTGGAGAAACACTTCAGTAGTCTAAGGGCACTAGCACAAAAACATTTTTTTTTATCAGTGTTCATCACCTGGAGGCGGAGCATAACTCATTGTTATAAGAATATGTTCGGAGATGCATAATAAAAAAAATGACGCATTCTGGGTAGAGGAGGGGTTTTATGTGGCCTAGCTTATCATTTTAACTCCTGCGCAGAGAGGTATAACCGGTTTCAGAATTCCTGTGTCTTTCATAAAAACACATTTGTCACAATTAGTCTGAAACTTTCCTCTTCTACGTTTAGCCATAGTGCGTTCAGAGCAAAGTCCCTGTGTTTCAGGGAGAACAGCATAAAGTTTTCTTACCAAACACCCAATTTCGATCTCTACTTGAATTTTATAAATTCAGTACCCCACATTACCACATCCCTAAGAAGTAGCAGAATCGGTTAGACACCTCCCTTCTCTTTCCCAACAATGGAGGTCTCTCTGAGGTCAACTGTAAAGAGGGTTGTGGCTGTTACTTACAGTGCCTTGAAAAACTATTCGCACCCCTTGAAATTTTCCACATTTTGCCATATTACAACCAAAAACGTAAATGTATTTTATTAGGATTTTATGTGACAGACCAACACAAAGGCAGTGGAAGGAAAATTATAAATGGTTTTCAATTCTTTTTACAAATAAATATGTGAAAAGTGTGGCGTGCATTTGTATTCAGCCCCCTTTACTCTGATACCCCTAACTACAATCTAGTGGAACCAATTGCCTTCAGAAGTCACCTAATTTGCAAATAGAGTTTACCTGTGTGTAATTTAATCTCAGTATAAATACAGCTGTTCTGTGAAACCCTCAGAGGTTTGTTAGAGAACCTTAGTAAACAAATAGGATTATGAAGGCCAAGGAACACACCAGAGAGGTCAGAGATACAGTTGTGGAGTTTAAAGCAGGGTTAGGTGTTGAACATCTCACTGAGCACTGTTCAATCCATCATCCGAAAAATGGAAAGAGTATGGCACAACTGCAAACCTACCAAGACATGGCCGTCCAACTGACAGGCCGGGCAAGGAGAGCATTAATCAGAGAAGCAGCCAAGAGGTCCATGGTAACTCTGGAGGAGCTTCAGAGATTCACAGCTCAGGTGGGAGAATCTGTCCACAGGACAACTATTAGTTGTGCACTCGACAAATCTGGCCTTTATGGAATAGTGGCAAGAAGAAAGCCATTGTTGAAATAAGGCCATAAGAAGTTTTGTTTGCAGTTTGCGAGAAGCCATTTGGGGGACACAGCAAACAAGGAATAAGGTGTTCTGGTCAGATGAGACCAAAATTGAAAATTTTGACCTAAAAGCAAAATGCTGTGTTTGGCAGAAAACTAGCACTGCACATCACCCTGAACACACCATCCCCACCGTGAAACATGGTGGTGGCAGCATCATGTTTTGGGGATGCTTTTCTTCAGCAGGGACAGGGAAGCCTCTCCTCTATCATGCCTAGCGTGAAGCTGGAGGTTACCTGCAGATGGGCTGGATGCCTATAAGCACGCTCTACTGCCAATGCCTTTATCTGCACCATGGGCCATGCTACAGTCCGTGCGCAATCTATCGCTTGATACATTTACACAAGACTCCCTTGGAGCCACACTCTGTGTTATCACTTACACTATATGAAGAATCTAATTCCCTGGAGATCTTGTGTTTGGGTGTTCGCTCTGTGAGCAGTGTAGTTTCCTCAACTCCTGGGACAGACAACTTACCCTAGCTGTTCCTTTCAACTGCAGCATTACATACTCTGTTTCTTAGTCCCATATCAACGGATGCATCCGTTCCTGATGAAGTGGTTTCACATGAAACACGTTGAGCATTGACAGGATGCAAACTTGCTTTAGTTTATCATTGCATCTAATTACAATACTTGTTATCCCCTTAAACAGAGTATATACTCCATACATTGGCAACTGGAATGTGGTGCTATTTCATTTTTTAGGGTTACAATTACATGAACTGTTTGGAATATGTATTTTTATATTTTATTGTATGTGTCTATGAACTGTACTTCATCAAACAATCACATATATGGTGGCTTTCAATGTACTTCATAGTGCGATTCCATACCCTCTTTATGATAATAAACTCATTGGGTCACTATGTACATATTACCTTTTTTAGCAGCCACTTGCCTCATACAAAATCCCAATTCCCTCTTTACATTTCTTAGAAGAAAACCTGTTAGAGTCTGCAAAAGACTTGAGACTGGGACAGAGGTTAACTTTCCAGCACGACAATGACCCTAAACATACAGCCAGAGCTACAATGGAATGGTTTAGATCAAAAGCATATTCATGTGTTAGAATGGCCCAGTCAAAGTCCTAAATCCAAGCCTTGAAAGCTGCTGTTCACAGACGCTCTCCATCCAATCTGACAGAACTTGAGCTATTTTGCTAAGAAGAATGGGCAACAATGTAACACTCAAGATGTGCAAAGCTGGTAGAGACATCCCCAAAAAAACTTGCAGCTGTAATTGCAGTGAAAGGTGGTTCAAAGAATTGACTCAGGGGGGCTGAATAAAAATGCACGCCACACTTTTCAGATATTTGTAAAAAAAATTGAAAAAACATTTATAATTTTCCTTCTACTTTACAATTATGTGCCACTTTGTGTTGGTCCATCAAAAAAATCCAAATAAAATACATTTACGTTTTTGATTGTAACATGACCAAATGTGCAACTTTTTAAAGGGGTATGAATACTTTTCAAGGCATTGTAGCTTTGTCGGGATAGAGCACTGAGTCTAAACTGAGAAAACAGCCTTTTCACCTAGATCAGTGATAGCAAATCTTGGCATCCCAGATGTTTGGGAAATATATTTTCCATGATGCCCATGCACTCTGCAGTGTAGTTGAGCATTATGGGAAATGTGCAAAAAAAGAAATGGCTGCACATCCAGGAATTCCGATTGCCTCTTATTGTTCAAAGTGATAACACCAAAGACACCAACACAAGGTCACGCATACTAGTGTTTCACACAAACATCTTGTGCTTAATCAGTAATGATCAAGCACAAGATGTTTGTGTGAAACATGTCTATGTGACCTCGTGTTGGTGTCTTTGGTGTTATCACTTTGAACAATAAAAGGCAATCGGAATTCCTTGATGTGCAGCCATTTCTTTTCTTACAAGCTTCCCATGGAGGCGGGCCAGGGCTGGCACTCTACGAGACATCCACCTCAGGTTATCATCATACACCTGGAGCACCTTTTTCTTGGTATTATGGGAAATATAGTTCCAAAACATCTGGGATTCGCCATCACTGACCTAAAGAAAAATGGATTTCCATGTAAAAACCGGTCACAAATCATAACATGCAGGGAAGGGGGATCTACACAGAGATTAAAAGGGCATGAGAAGTCATTTGGGCTTTTTATAAAAAAATAACAGAATAACAGTCCTATGGGTGAGCACCAAGTTTGCCAGTAATGAAAAAATGTAATTGAATATATATATTTATTTTTTATCTCAAATACAGCTAACCATCTTAATCTAAAAATAAAATGAGGTCACTAACAGGCAGATGAAGAATACACATAACTTTTATTATTATTAACAGTTAACAACTATCTACCATATGATGCATTGAGGATTAAATACAGGAGCTGTTCTTAATTATTTAAACACTGCTTTGATTTTTTTTATATATATTTATATATATACACACACACACTATTCATCTGCCAGGATGCAGGATATACACAAATCCCCAAATACACAATCAAATGGTCCCAGTGCGTTCCTAACCTGGTTCACATAAGTCTGAAGGAGAGAGACAATAATGGACCAAGACCGAAAAAAAAAAAGGGGTCAAGAGAGAGGGACAGAAAGCAGTTGCTGTTGTACTGTAGGGATTACTACACTTAGGTCAATGCATTAGTACTTCAGCAAGAGAAAGCCTTTAACTGTTGCTATCCTGATCAATTATATTATCATTACACAAGGATCAGACATAGCGTGAGTAATCTTCATTTATCACATCCATTTTGCCTGTAGGCCCTCTCAGAGGGTTAATATCTATTGCAACATTTTACAGCTGAAGTAATAAAAGTATAAGGCTCAACATGATAAAAAGAACACCTCGGCTTGCACTTTTACTGAAGCTTGCAACACATTCTTAGCACATGTTCAGCTTTAAACATTTAGGTTTCCTGCAGTTGTATGTGAATCGTGTGTATGTGAACGGAGTCATCTGTTGGACTTTTCAATTTACCTGACCAGCAGATCAGAACAGGCCTGATCTATCCATTAACAAAACAAAACATGATTTTGAACATATGGAATGAAACATATCTTTGTTGAACATCTTTAGTGCTTCTGCTTATATTGGTTACTTATTTACCATCAGGGCAGCAAACCTCATCAATCAAAGGCTTCAATTGTAGGCAATCACACACTTTATATTCAAAGCCTTATTATTGATTCCACATTACTTAAAGAAAATATGATTGAATAATGTCTGCTCAGATCATATGAACCTTTTATCACATGGAATGGAAAAAAAGGGGTTTGCGATGCAGGTTAGCTCAATAAGCAAAAGCGTCAATCCCACTGCATTTTTCTTATTAAATAACCCACCGGGGTTAACCTGGGTCACGAGGAAGGACTTTTTTTTAGAAAGAAACCAAGAGGCCAAGATTTGCATAGAGAGAAATGGCTGGATTTTTGTACACTTTATTTTACAGGTGCGTGTTGTATTGAGTGCGCTGCAAAAACACACATGCACAATAAACAAGAACTGGTGTGAAGAAACATAGAACAAGGGAGGAACAGCAGCAGTAAAGGGAATTTGTTAATTTAAAAAAAAAAGTCTCTTGTTTCTGTTTAATTTAAAGGTAACTTTTGGCATTCTAAATCAAACATTTGTAACTTCCCACCCCCCACCCCCATGAACTTGCCGGACTTTGAACATCCCTCACCCACCCACCCGCCCCAAATTAAGTCTTACACAGAGCCAAGGGGACATTCTTGCTTCAAAAAAAAAAATGCTGAGAGGCAACTGTTTACAGCACAGACAGACAACTGGGTTAGTCAACGCATGTCAGGGACTGTCTTATCACGGTTTAGGTTTAGTGCCAGTATCTTCCCTTCCCCTAAATCACATTTCTGTCAGCCCATAAAAATTCCACCCCATTCAAGTCTGCTATACCCCTGTCATGTCATGAAGCCGCTTCCCTGAATTATTAGACTAAGGTTACTTTCTTCTAGGTCAGTGTGTTGCCTGTCCATGTTCTTCTATTTAGTTATCCATTGTCCATTCACCCAAATTCTATTCATTTGCCTCCTAGTCCCCCAGCAATCCCACCCAGGTAAGCTTGTCTGTGCTCCTCCTTGGCTCCTGGTTCTGTGCCGGCTCTAGTTACAGGTTGCGGTTTACTGGCGTCACATAGTTGCGTGGAAACATGCCAGTTTGGCTGTGACATGTCCCTTTCCACCAGTTGGGGTCTGAGTTGTCCACGACCTGGATGAAGTCTCCTCGTCTGAATCCAAGCTCCCCATCTTCCTGGGGGTCAAAGTCAAACAGCGCCTGCACATAAGTAGGTTGCTGTCGGGATGGAAAGTTCAGAGGTTATTATGTATATTCTTTTAAACACATGTTCTAAATCATCTGAATCAAACAGGTTTAGCTTAAATTCTGTACACGCAAAACAGATCTTACATAAAGGGGGTTTGAAAGCCAAACCCATTTACATCATTAAAACCTTAAATTCCAAAGCTATAGAGAAACAAATGTACACCTTTCTCCTTATGCCCCCCTCTATATACCTGTGTTAAACTTGTGGCTCTGTCTCCCCCGTGTACCTGTGGCACCTGCTCGATGTCACGTAAGAAGATCTGCTGGTTCCGGGACACAGATGTGGACCGGTGGTAGTCCACTAGCTCATTCAGGGAGTTAAACTTTACCACCCACAAGAAGTATTTCCCTGCCCCATCTCGCAGGACCTTGAAATGCTGTACATCATTGCCAAACCTGTAAAAAAAAAAAAAAACACAATAAACAAGGGAACATATACAATTCCTTCACTGGCTTCCACTAGCCCAACGTATAAAAGTCAAAATACTAGTCACAACGTACAAAGCCATCCACAACACTGCCCCCCAGCTACATCAACAACCTCATCTGCAGATATTGTTTTGTCTAAATCGTCCTTCCCTCTCCTCCCATGCTTGCTTTCAGGACTTCTCCTGAACCTCTCCCATCCTCTGGAACTTCCTACCCCAATATGTCCGTTCAGCTCCCACAATGTCTACCTTTAACCACTTAAGGACCGCCGCACAACGATATATACGTCCGCAGAATGGCACGGCTGGGCACAGGGACGTATATATACGTCCCCTTTAAGAGCCAAGCCAGCGGCGCGCTCGCGACCCGGTCCAAAGCTCCGTGACCGCGCCCTCGGGACCCGAAGAAAGGGGAGAGGTGAGTGTGAGATGGGGGCGGTGGACATGTTTGTGTTTCACCTATGGTGCTTGTAGTGTCCAGCAGTGCACCAACACCTTTGCAGCCACTGTGCTATATGCTGGGTGTTTGGTGTGCTCTTGTACCTTTAAGAAGGGGTGGCTCCCCTTCAGTCCACCTGCCCCTATCTATCCATTAAAATGCATGTGCCTCCACTGTGGGGACACTCATTGTTTAGTGTTAGGACCACAGATATTACAGGGTGCCTTGGCGCGGCTCTGTGGCTCACGCATGCGTTTGCAAATGCGTGCGGACTAGACCCCTGTTTTTAACGCATAGTGTTAGACAGGTTAATTGGTTGTCTGCTAGCTGGTCGGTAAGTAGGCTTGGTTTTTCCCTGGGCATTCCCCAGGTTTTTGTTGTTGTGAGTGTAAACAAACCTTCCCCGTTCTTCTCTGTGGTAATGTCAGTGATCGTCTGTTCCCTGATATAGGGAACGACGATCACTGACATCACACGCCCAGCCCCGCCCCCCTACAGTTAAACACACAAGGTCACACTTAACCCCTACAGCGCCCCCTAGTGGTTAACCCCTTCACTACCATTGTCATTTTCACAGTAATCAGTGCATTTTTATAGCACTTTTCGCTGTGAAAATGACAATGGTCCCAAAAATGTGTCAGATGTGTCCGCCATAATGTCGCAGTCACGGAAAAAAAATCGCTGATTGCCGCCATTAGTAGTAAAAAAAATTATTAATAAAAATGCCATAAAACTATTCCCTATTTTGTAAACGCTATAAATTTTGCACAAACAAATCGATAAACGCTTATTGCGATTTTTTTAACAAAAATAGGTAGAAGAATACGCATCGGCCTAAACTGAGGAAAAAAAATGTTTTTATATCTTTTTTGGGGATATTTATTTTAGAAAAAAGTAAAAAATATTGATTTTTTTTCAAAATTGTCACTCTATTTTTGTTTATAGCACAAAAAAAAACCCCGCAGAGGTGATCAAATACCACCAAAAGAAAGCTCTATTTGTGGGGAAGAAAACAACGCCAATTTTGTTTGGGAGCCACGTCGCACGACCGTGCAATTGTCAGTTAAAGTGACGCAGTGCCGAATCGCAAAAAGGGGCCAGGTCCTTAACCTGCATGTTGGTCCGGGTCTTAACCGGTTAAGCGATCTTTGAAAACGAATTTATTCAGGGAAGTCTCCTGCAGCTATTACTTTTTGTACCGCCTCCCCCTTCCTTTAGATCAGGGGTCAGCAAGCCATTGATTCCAATCAACCAATTCTATCCGTTCTCTCCCCTCCATTATGGCCTTTCGTAAAAGGATAAAAACTTGTTTTTTTGAGGGAAAAGCAGGCTGAGTCACGTTAGTTTTCCCTGTTGTTCCTTGGTAGTTTGCTTTTTTTGTGCTCTCCTTTTTTCTTTTCCTTCTATTTTCTTTCCCTGACTTGATTTATCTATTTACAGGTATGTCTTCTGCGCTTAGACGCTTCCCTGACGGGTCAGTATTTGGCGCATTACAAATCCAATAAATCAATCAATCAATCAATCAATCAACCAGTCGACTGAGGGCAGAAGACAGGTAGATAGGGAACACACCCCTGCATTGCGGGTGCTTCACCTGCCTTCCTGGTCCTTTTGCCTCCGACACGGGAGCAGAGAGCGGGACGTATCTCAGTAAAGAATCTGAGTTAACGGTTCACTACATGGGGGAAGGTTGAGTGAGACACAGGACACTGTTATAAGGGAGGCAGAGGACACTGCCTTGGGAGGCAAAGTACACTGCTATAGGGTGAGGGGCAGGCAGAGGAAATTACTTGTGAAAGGGGGGGGGTCAAGAAGACACTACATGGGGGTGTTGTAAAGGGGGGCAGAGGACACTACAGTGGAGGTGATGTGAAGGGGTCAGAGGACACTGCTATGGGGGGCAAGTGACACTACAGTGGGATGGGGGGGGTTGTTGTCGAAGTGAAGGGCCAGAAGACACTGCTATTGGGGGGGTTTAAGCAGGGTACACTACAGTGGGGGGTTATGTGAGGGGGGGCAGGACAATGGTATGCAGAGGAAGAAGATACTACTGAATGGGGGGGGGGGGGGGGAATGATGTGAAGGGCAGCACAGGACACTCTGGTGGTTGGATGGGGGGGCGCAGGGCCCTATGCTGTGTTTTTATTCTGTGCTTCTTTTTTTAAGGGTGACCCCCCCCCCTTTTACCTGTGGATCTTTGATTTCCTCCATGTTGGTCCAGGTAGGTTGCCTATCCCTTCTTTAGATTGTAAACTCAATGAGCAGGACCCTCCTATTCCTTCTGCATTGAACTGTATTGTAATTTTACTGTCCCACTTTGTATTGTAAAGTGCTGTGCAAATTGTTGGAGCGAAGAAGCAGCCAAGCTGCTAACACCATACAATAAATCACTGTGAATTTCCTGGTTAGCGTTAACCTCCGACACTTGTTCCAGAAGTGGATAAAACCTACTCACTTGACTGACAGCGAGAAGTCCCCCGGGGCACTTTCACTTTCTCGGATCAAAAAGGCACCGTCATGTCTTTGTTTTCCAAGCATCTCCTCTGCTTTGGCACGTGGAATTTTGCCAAAAAACCAACTAGAAAAAAAGAGCAGCATTATTATCATACGTGAAGTTAAAAATACAATTACTAATCAAAATTAATAAGAAAAAAAAAATTTGGACGGTCCGTAAACATTTCTATATGTATGCAGTTAGATGTAAAACACAATAACTTAAAGAGCCTTAAAGCTCATTAAAACAATGCTTTATTCCTCTTGAAAAGTATTAAATTAAAAGCAATGGTCTTATACTTTTGGTATGTCAGAATAAAACAAAAAGCGTGATAAGAGAAAAATCACTGCTTATCGTACAGATATTAAAAAATGTCCTTAAAAATGTGTTTGCAGTCCTAGAAAAGTTTCTAAATAATTGGATCACAGATGAAATTTTAGTCATTTTTTTGTAATTCATTATACACATGTTCAATCCTATAACCAGTCAGTCGGTCAGCCTATTTATCCTGTTCCCACCGGCCGTACGCATATATGCCGTCTCTCGGCGGGTAGAATTTAACGGCGAGAGGCCACATATATGCCGCCCAAATGTAAGCAATTCTGTGTGGGATCCGGAAAGCTTCTAATGCCTTTGGGCAATCAGGAGCTTTCCAATCATGTGACAGCCAATCACAGCGGTCACATGATCGGAATGCCCGCCTCCCGGCATTTTAAACTCTTAAAGGGCCGGTCAGCGGGAAGGGGTTAAATGGAGAAAAATAGCACCCTGCTGTATGGCATTGTTGTGTGCACCACAGTGAACAGTGCACAGATAAATCAAAAGATAGAGAGTTGTCTAAGGAGAACAGAAAAAAAATATTATAGACCAGCATGTCAATGGTAAAAGCAAAAAGACCATCTGCAATGATCTTGATGTTCCTGTGACTAAAATTGTAAATATTTTACAACCCCAATTCCCAAAAAGTTGGGACACTGTGTAAAATCTATAAACAGCAGTACACTGATCTTCTCAGTGAATGGCTGTGCAGGGGGGGGGGGGGGGGGGGGGGGGGGGGGGGGCGCGTGACAGCACAAGTCTGACTATTGGAACAGGCAGGTTGTTCTTCCAGCACAGCCAAAAAAACTGGGAAGGATGTGCTTCTATGCCTAGTGTGGTCAACATGAAATCTGAAAGCAGGGGGACTGGCAGGATCACCAGGTAAGGTATTTCACACAAAGGAAGCAATGCAAAGCTACATGTTACAACAGACACATGACAGGAATATGAAATGTGGAGGTAACAAGACATATTCCTTAATTTTGGCTGGTTCATCAGGAACCAAAATGTGTACAGTGTACGGCCAGGTTTAGAATTCAGAGGATATAAGTAACTAAATCTATGCGTATACTGGGGTTTGTGCTAATATGTTAAAGCTTAACTCCAGACTTGCCTTCAAGGCTTGCAATGTTTAACAGGCTCTTCTGTACTGAAAATATTACTTTGATTTCACCCCACTTAGTCGTGATGAGCTACTAAATAAAACTGGAGAGTAAGTATGAGCACTGGAGTGTTCGCAAACCCCACGTGCAGAGCCTGCCAGGAAGTCGGCACTACACAGCGCTAATCACAAGCAGTGAGACATTTCCCGATCTCTGCAGCCAACGCGTATCGGGACAATGTCTCACTGACTGTGCGCAGAGCAGTGCCGACTTCTTGGCGGCCTCTGCACGTGGGGTTTGCGAACACGCCGGAGCTCATCCTTACTGGAGAGTGCAAAATCTGGTGCAGCTCAACATAGAAACCACTCAGCTTCCATTTTTTTTTTTTTGGTCAAAGCCTAATTAAACAAGTTAGAAGCTGATTGGCGACAATGTACAGCTGCACCAGATTTTGTACTCTTCAGTTTTAGGAAAAAATCAACACTACTGTGTTTAGAAGCTGGAACAAGTCAGATTCAGCCTAGTTTCCTATCTGGAGCATGTGCAGCATCATCTAGCTAGCACTTTCCTGCCCAGCTGAACTTTCTCTGGCCCACTCCCTTCAGTTCTGTCAATCATGGAGTCTCAGCATCACATGTGGGCTTTACCTAGGGCAGTCAGCTGTTTTCAGGAAGCTATGTGCAGCCCCTCCCATCAGCCGTGACCTGCGTACATTGCACAGAAAAGCAGACACTCAGTGATGACATCATTCAATGAAAACGTGCAATGAAAATTTAATTAGCATGCTCATGAAGGGGAGAGGGATTAACCACTTGCCTACTGGGCACTTTTACCCCCTTCCTGCCCAATTTTCAGCTTTCAGCACTGTCGCACCTTGAATGACAATTGCATGGTCATGCATCACTGTACCCAAATTAAATTATCATTTTTTTTTTCACACAGATAGAGCTTTCTTTTGGTGGTATTTAATCACCACTGCGGTTTTTATTTTTTGCTAAAGAAATTTAAAAATATCAATATATATCTAATATATACATTAGAAAAAAAAAGTTTCTTCGTTGTTAAAAAAAGAAAAAAAATTGCAAAACAGGTGATTTTTCTCCTTCACTGATGTGTGCTGATGAGGCTGCACTGATAAGCGGCAATGATGGGCACTGATGAGGCAGCACTAATGAGCACTGATGAGGCAGCATTGATGGGCACTAATAGGCAGCACTGGTGAGGCAGCACTCATGGGCACTAATAGGCAGCACTGATTATCAGGACACTGATGTCTCTCCTCTCACGCTGTGATTGGCTCTTTCCCCCGATCTGTGATCAGCTGTGTCCTTCTGACACAGCGATTACAGAGCGCGCCACGGTCCTGGGAGGACGTCATATGACGCCTTCCCAGAACTAGACGACTGTGTTGTGCTCATCCTTAGCGAAGTTGGCAAGTGGTTAACCAAGCAAAAGAAAAATATAAGCGGATTAAACATCAACTTTTCATATTTTTTGTTCTGTAATAAGTTACCGTTTTATGCCCTGTTCACATGGGGAGATTACATCCATGCCCCTGCAGGGCCATATTTTACCTGCACAGGGGTTGCATGCCCCGTGCTGGCAGTATCATTCATGTCTAATGGGAGGCAGCCACTATGTCCCAACATGACATCTGTGTGGGTTGAGATGCATACGGGTCCCCAAACTTGCCCTGGGTACATTCAGGGATGTGCACACAAATGGATACCATATTAGGACACAGCAGCTTTACCCATACATATGCTGTGTACCAATAAACATGAATGGGAGTGCTGCCACGGAGATGCATGCAATACCTGTGCACCCCTTTGCCAGTAAAACACGGCCCTGCATGGGGCATGGATGAAATCTCCCATTATTAGTTATGCTCATCTGTCATACCCAAATTTAAAGAAAAACTAATTAAATATACCAAAGCAAAAGAAAGTAAAATAAGTTCTGCTGCTGACAGTACATATGACAGACACCCTCAAGCGCGTGTATGTTCTTGCCCAAGTTCCAGTTCAGGGAACCCAATGATTGGAATTATAGGGCACCCTGGTATACAGTACAACTCTCCTCTCAGCTTCTCACCTCCTACTATCTTTAAAGTATTCTTGGCCAGTAATGTCAGCACTCACAGTGATAGGCCAGTAGTAAGGCCTAAAAAGAATGAGAGGGCCATGTGCCCAACTCATGTAGCAGTATGGCAGAGCTTCCTCATAACCTAGTCCCTATGTTTCTGGATTAGAATACAAACTTGGGGTGCAGGCAGATGGAGCTGCATGCTATGTGCTGCAGTATTTGAGGACTTCTTTGTGCCAATCATTTGCTTTCCAGCACATAATCTCTTGAAGTACAAACCTCTATGTTAGCAAATAAATATTCAAATGTGAAAGCAGTGTTTGTGATAAATAACTGACATGTGTAATACTTGTATGACAGGCCTCAAGTGCAGTAGGCCATCAATATAAACTGTCCATAAATAACAAAGCTCAAAGTTGCTAATATCAATAATCTACAGCCGTTATCTATCTTGCAATACGGCGGTAAAAGCTGGCCAACGGTTGCTTACTGGCACCTTTAGCAAAAAACATTCTGCACAAGGGCATTGTTATAGCAACAGATAAACTCTTATACGCGGATAAATGATATCATAGGCTCGCTGGTTATGTAGCCTTCAAAAAAAGGCTGCAATATCAACGAATCATAAATACTGTAATCAAAGGTATGCAGTAATTGGAAGTATCTCGACATACACTATGGGCCAGATTCACAAAAGAGATACGACGGAGTATCTCAGATACTCCGTCGTATCTCTCAGAGTATCTATGCGACTGATTCATAGAACCAGTTACGCATAGATATCTCTAAGATCTGACAGGTGTAATTGTTTTACACTGTCGGATCTTAAGATGCAATACCGTGGCCGCTGCTGGGGGGAGTTTGCGTCGTAAACCAGCGTCAGGTATGCAAATTAGCAGTTACGGCGATCCACAAAGGTTTTTCCTGTCGTTACGTCGGCACAGGTCTTAGATTCCCGTCGCAAAGATAGGGCTGCTATTAACATGGTGTAAAATTACTCCACCATGTTAACTACTTGCCGACCGCCCACCGTCGTTATACGTCATCACTTTAAAGATGAATATCTCGGTAACGGCAGCAGCTGCTGCCACAACCGAGATATTCATCTCTTCAGTGGGCGGTCCGGTACACGATAACGGCGGTCTCCGCGGCGGATTCGCCGCAAGATCGCAGTTATCGGTGGCGGGAGAGGGCCCCCTCTCCCGTGCCCTCCGCCGCTTACCGTAGCCGTCGGTAGCGGCGGAGGCGATCGGGACCGTTCGGCAGCTGAGCGGGGTTACGAGTGAAGGAAAAATCTCCTTCGCCCGTCCCCATAGCTCTGCTGGGCGTTAGTGATGTCAAAAAGTCAGTCCCGCCCAGCGTCTTAAAGCAAAAAAATTTTTTTTGGTCATTTGAAAAAATTACATTTTCACATTTTTTTTTTTTTTTTTTTTTTTGCATTTAAGCCTAAATATGAGATCTGAGGTATTTTTGACCCCAGATCTCATATATAAGAGGACCTGTCATGCTTTTTTCTATTACAAGGGATGTTTACATTCCTTGAAATAGGAATAAAAGTGATAATTTTTTTATTTTTTTTTATTTCAGTGTTAAAAATTGTAAAATAAATAAAAATAAATCCGAAAACCCCCAAATAAATAAAACCGACTCTGAAAAACAGGCCCGGGGCTAAAGTGGTTAAAGTATGCCCATCTTTCCCGCGTCGCTTTTGAATTTTTTTGTTTTCCCGGCGTAAGTACGTTACGCACGTCGCGATTCTCAACACGTCGGGGCGTCGTAATTTCGCGCAAAGCACGTCGGGAAATGCACGAACGGAGCATGCGCAGTACGTCCGGCGCGGGAGCGCGCCTAATTTAAATGGTACCCGCCCCATTCGATTTGGACCGCCTTGCGCCGGACGTGTTTACGATACACCGCCGCAAGTTTCCAGGTAAGTGCTTTGTGGATCGGGCACTAACACTGAAAACTTGCGGCGGTGTAACGTAAACGGCTTAAGTTACACGGGTGCAATTGTACCTGAATCTGGCCCTATATTACCAAAAGTATTGTAACACCTGTCTTTACACACACACATGAAGCCGAGGTACCAAGATGCATATACTACTGTGCTCAGTTTAGCATTTTACATCAAGTATGCAACTAACACACACAGTTTCATGCAAAGAGTAGGTGCCTCTCTTTGGTGATGCCCACCAACCACATAGAGCTTACGTGTCCCACGAAAAAACTGCTGCCGTGTACCAAGGGAGAGCTGCTGGCTTTCTGGCTGCTTTCTGGCCCCTATCTGGGCGCCATCTTTCAAATCTCGTCGTGCGCGTGCCCGGCTACATCCGCCCTCTCCCGATAAAGCGCGTGCCCCTAAATCTATTGGGGCGGCATGCCTGGAAGCATGAAGGGCTTCTCTATGCTTTTACAGACCTCTTATCAGGACTCTGGAGGGATAGGAACAGCGCAGCAGAAAGCGTGCCTGTGGGTCTGACACTTCTATGAAGTGAGGTGAGTAAACTCAGCTCTTTACTCCCTCTATTTGAGAAGACACCCCTCAAAAAAAAAAAAAAAAGATCCTTAAGAAAAATCTTAGGCTCCTTTTCCCCTTACCTTTATCCCCGCCACAGGTTTAACTGCTGATTTTACAGACAGTACCAATCTTCTCCCATCTCGGCAGGTTTTGTGTGCCAACCTTCAGGAGTATGGGTTCCTATTTAAAGGAGACCTCTTCCCTGGGCCTTGTAAAATACTCTGACTAGGCCTTTTAACTGCAATAGCGAAAGTGCTGGAACCTCAGAGCCCAGTCCTCCGAAGAGAGACATTACAGGCGATGCCTCATGCGTGAGGCCCAGATCTCATCCATTTTCGGCGTAATACTTTAGCGTCCTGGATGGACCCGATGGTCTAGCTCCTTTAGCCCCCAGAGGGTTCTTTAGTCGAGCTACCCATAGCACATCTCCACGCGTCAAATCCTTAGACACTGGTGAAAAAACTGAGGTACTCCCCTGATGGGAGGGGCTATATGGAGGGGAACTGTCTCTGATTGGTTGTGCCAGTGTCCAATCACCTCTGGTGACCATACAACCCATTATGTAATGAATATGGCTATGTGTCCCGTGGTGTACGATAAAGAAAACCCCACACCATAATCCCTCCTCCACCAAATGATTTGGACCAGTTCACAACGCAAGGTCCATAAAGACATGGATGAGCGAGTTTACGGTGGAGGAACATGACTGGACTGCACAAACTGTCCTCAACCCAACACAGGATCCTGCCCATGCTCTCTTTCATTGTTGTGAAAAAACACTAAGGACTCAAGTACACTGCAGCTCAAAGAATAAGCTCTTACAGGCTTTTTAGCTTTTTGGAGCTCTCATTTTTTCTGTCTAGAAACTCTCCTCCATGTTAGCAAATGTCTCCATGCACACTTTGGCTTTTTCAGGCAAATGTTTCCTACAGGCAGAAGCTTTGTGATGAATTGTTCAATTGACTAAAAGAAGCCTCGTCTCCCACCCTGATGAAGGAAAATTTCTCTCTGAAACGTGTTAGATGACGGAAGACAATGTGCATCATATAGACTATGGAAAGCAGCCGATAACCACTTTTATTGCACGTCATCTTTGTCTTCCCTACTAGCAGTACTAGTTCTCTCTCGGAAACGATCAATTGGCTCCCGCAGTGTCCAATCACAGCGTGCGTGCCACAGACTCAAAAGAGCAAAATCATGTACAGGTACATGATTTTGTGCAGGAGATCCACCGCCCTGCAGTACATGTACGTGGGGTGGTCGGCAAGTGGGTAAGTGAACCCCACATTTTATCATGCGTTACCACAATGTAGTGCACTACGTTTCTGTGCCAATAATTTTTGATGGCATCTCAACACATGAATGTAATGCAGCTGTGTCATAGATCATCACACCATGTGATAAAACAATGGCATGCGGTGTGGTGCGCTGCGTCAAAAAAAAAATAAAATAAAATAAAATGATGATAAAAGTGATATTAGCAGCCCATTCAAATGAATTTACACAACTCACATATGTGCAACACAGATATCTGTATGTGCTCTTCCGTAAGATCAAGCTGGGTTTGCATGGACTGAAATGAGCACAACCACGAAATATTCCAGATTTTAAATGGTTAAAATTACAGCTAAACCATTAGGAGAAATCTTATTGGGCAGAGAGGCTATGGGTGGGCTGCTCTTAGCTTCAGAAACGTGGTCTAGTCCCTATGTCCAGGAAGTCAAGTCCCTATGTCTAGGATCAGAGAAGATTTTTCTGGCTTAGAAAAATAACAGCATGCCGGACATTTCATTTTAACCTGGCTGACAGGTTTGCTGGTTCTTTTCAGGGAGTTGACTTCCTCATACCTACCTAATAGCCTAGTGACATTGACAGGGCCATATATGTACGTAATAATTGTTTCTATGTCATTCTGGGGCATCCCGAAACAGTCAAAAATACAATACTAACAATGACCTCTTTTTGTCCTTGGAAGTACAAATAATACAAAAACAGAAGAAGAATACTTGCAGTGGCGGCCACTTTTCAATTAACCACTTTACTTCCGGAAGATTCACCCCCCTCATGACCACGTTTTGCAAAACGTCACTGCGTTACTTTAAGTAACAATTGCATGGTCGTGTGAGGCTGTACCCAAATAAAACTGATGGCCTCCCCCCCCCCCCACACAAACAAAGCTTTCTTTTGGTGGTATTTGATCACCTCTGCGGTTTTTATTTTGTGCGATATAAACACAAAAAGACCGACAATTTGGGGGAATTTTTTTTTAAAAATGTCTTTATAGATTTAGGCCAATGTGTATTCTGCTATATGTTTTTGGTAAAAAAAATCTCAATAAGCGTATGTTGATTGGTTTACAGCAACGTTGTATCGTCTACAAACTATGGGATATATTTATGGAACTTTTATTTTTATATACTAGTAATGGCGGCGCTCAGTGATTTCTAGTGAGACTGCAATATTGTGGTGGACAATCAGACACTGACGCTTTGTGGGAACCAGTTACACTAATACAGTGATCAGTGCTAAAAATATGCACTGTCACTGTACTAATGACACTGGCTTAGAGGGAGTTAAAGATCTAGGGCGATCAAAAGGGGTTAACTGTGTGCCTAGCCAGTGTTTTTATGTGCACTGTGTGCTGCTTTCACTAAAGGAATAGATCGAATTTAGTGGTTGATGATATATATGAACTTGTATAACATGAATTTAGAACTACTCCTCTCTCCCTCAAAATGTTTTTTTTTTTTTTTTTAAGTTTCATAATTATGAGTTATGCCATGATAAAAATTCCATCTGGTTGATGATATATATGAACCACATGATTCCCCTCCCACCAGCCCTGATTTGCCTGCATTGCACAGAGAACCACTGATAACATATTTGGATCTAAAATAAGGTAAATATTAAAAACAGGTTTTGTTTAAAAAAATTAACATGTTGACGAGTGGGCAAACAAGGAAATAGGGAAGGTAAACTACAAGCAGATTAAACCTCATATTTAAGGCCACGGTGAAGCTGTGTCCTGGACATGGAATTTTTACCGTGGCATAACTCATAAATATGAAACTTAAAAAAAAAAACATTTTTGAGGGAGAGAGGAGTAGTTCTAAATTCATGTTATACAAGTTCATATATATCATCAACCACTAATAGGTTTACTCTCTTGTGGAAAAAATACATCAAAATACCTCTCAAACAGCAGATCTTACTTGGGAACAATACGAGGTTGTATCAAAAAGGTTTGAGACTAGTTTTACAACACGCCAACAGATGGCAGCACAAGGCTGCATGCACAGTCACAGGGAGCACCTACCTTCATAAGTCAGTGTGCCAAAAGACAAGACAAAAGTCCTGTGTACATCGGGAGCTGTGCAGCTGGTGCTATTTTGACCACGAGCGTTACCATGTCTGCCATTTCATCATGGACAGCAAGTTACAACAAACATGAATCTCTTGCCGGAAACAACATGATCTTACTTCTGCACCTACCCTACTGGCCAGATGTGGGTCCTGCACATTTCGCCCTTTTCCCAAAGATCCAGCTAAAAGTTTACCGTTTTGACACCACTGCGGAGATCCAGCGTGAATCGCAGAGGGTGCTTGACACACTTCGAAAATATGACTTCCAAGACACATTCCAGAAGTGGTAGGAACGCTGGGAGCACTGGATTTCTGTGCAAGAGGACTATTATGAAGGTGATGGTGTCTAAACGTAAATAAAGTACTTTCTTGTAAACATTTTGATACCACCTCGTATACCGTTAAATAAATATTTTATATATGGACATTCTTGTATCTACAGTGCCTTAAAAAAAAAGTATTCATACCCCTTGAAATTTTCCACATTATGTCATGTTACAATCAAAATGTCTGATGCATTTATTCGGATTTTATGTGGTAGACCAACACAAAGTTGCACATAATTGTAGAAAATTATAAATGTTTTTCAATATTTTTTTACCATCAATACTTTGAAGAACCACCTTTCACTGCAATTACAACTGCAGGTCTTTTGGGGGATGTCTCTACCAGCTTTACACATCTAGAGAGGAACAATTCTGCCCATTCTTCTTTGCAAAATAGCTCAAGCTCTGTCAGATTGGATGAAGAGCATCTGTGAATAGCAATTTTCAATTCTTGTCACAGATTTTCAATTGGATTTAGGTCTGGACTTTGGCTGGGCCATTCTAACACATGAATATGCTTTGATCTAAACCATTCCATTGTAGCTCTGGCTGTATGTTTAAGGTCGTCCTGTTGGAGGTGAACCTCCGCCCCCAGTCTCAAGTCTTTTGCAGACTAACAGGTTTTCCTCTAAGATTACCCTGCATTTGGCTCCATCAATCTTCCCATCAACTCTGACCAGCTTCCCTGTCCCTGCTGAAGAAAAGCATCCCCACAACATGATGCTGCCACCACCATGTTTCATACTGGGTATGGTGTATTCAGGGTAATGTGCAGTGCTAGTTTTCCGCCACACATAGCGTTTTGCTTTTAGACCAAAAAGTCAAATTTTGGTCTCATCTTACCAGAGCACCTTCTTCCACATGTTTGTTGTGTCCCCCACATGGCTTCTCGCAAACTGCAAATGGGACTTCTTATGGCTTTCTTTCAACAATAGCATTTTTCTTGCCACTCTTCCATATGTTCCCCTCCCTTTCCTTGGGGGGCATCTCCCTACACACAGCAATTTCATTATTGCATGTAGGAGCCGTTCGTGGCTCCATATGCGCATGCGTGGCGCACGCGCATGCGTGGTGTGACTCTGGCTGGCCGGATTGACGTCAGACCACTGTAGAGCATTGAACATTTTCGCATGTTGGAGTGCACGACTAATAGTTGTCCTGTGGACAGATTCTCCCACCTGAGCTGTGGATCTCTGCAGCTCCTCCAGAGATACCATGGGCCTCTTGGCTGCTTCTCTGATTAATGCTCTCCTTGCCCAGCCTGTCAGTTTAGGTGGGCGGCCATATCTTGGTAGGATTGTAGTTGTGCCATACTCTTTCCATTTTCAGATGATGGATTGAACAGTGCTCTGTGAGAGGTTCAAAGCTTGGGATATTTTTATTTATTTTTTTGGATATTTTTTTTATTACTAAACCCTGTTTTAAACTTCTCCACATTGTGTTCCTTGGCCTTCATGATCCTGTTTGTTCACTGAGGTTCTCCAACAAACCTCTGAGGGTTTCACGGAACAGCTGTATTTATACTGAGATTAAATTAAACACTGGACTTTATTTACTAATTAGGTGACTTCTGAAGGCAATTGGTTCCACTAGATTTTAGTTAGAGGTATCAGAGTAAAGGGGGCTGAATACAAATGCACGCCACACTTTTCACATATTTATTTGTAAAAAATTTAGAAAACCGTTAATAATTTTCCTTACACTTGACAATTATGTGCCACGTTGTGTTGGTCTATTGCATAAAATCCCAATAAAATACATTTACGTTTTTGTTTGAAACATCACAAAATGTGGAAAATTTCAAGGGGTATGAATACTTTTTCAAGGCAGTGTACTAGTGTTCCTCGCAGTATAGAACAGCAAATGATCTTTACCATGGTCATACCTATTCCTCACCTTCATAAAAAAGGCTGTTGGTGAGCAGACCTATTATCGGTAATATGGGAATTATATCCTCCAAACATAGGCTTATAATGCTAGGGCTCTAAACTAGATAGAGGTATTGAGGGGGGAGTTTATCATTCTGAGCCATCAAATACCCAGTTCCAATTATCAAGAAAAAAATAAAAATCACTTGTTGAACCTCTAGCGTCAGCATTTCAGGTAGTATTTAACACCATGTTCAGCACAAATGTCCATGGAGGTGTCCCAAACACCCCACATGTCAAAGATTCACTGTATGATATGGATTCACCACATCCTAAGTGCTCAGATTTCTGTATGTCATTGTGAGGTTCATTGCTACAGAGAACTGAAATCACTGATCAAGTTGTAATAGTTTCTGTTGTACATTCAGCTGGCATGCATTGTCCTTATGAACAATCAACATCTTTTAGATAGATGGCATCAGTCCTGGTTGTAAAAAGAAAATATATAGGCACTTAACATACAGATTAAGCTACAGCTCCCTAGGGAGTGCAATTAGGTCTGGTCTGGTATTGCTTAAGCCCTGGTTCACATTGATGCTACTTTGAAATCGCACTACTTCACTTGAAGTAACGCGATTTCAAAGTAGCAAGGTCAGTGCAATTTCAACTGCTACTTGATAGACATCTGTGCATGAAGCCACACAGATGTCTATTGAAGTTGCACCTGAAATCGGCAAAAGTAGTGCAGTAACGATCCCGGCCCCTTACCACATGATCAGCTGTCAGCCAATGACAGCTGATCATGTGATGTAAACAAAAGATCAGTAATCAGCTTTTTTTTCTGCTCGAGCTGACAGCGTGAGCAAAAAAAAAAAAAGAAGTGGATCACCAGCTTTTGTCAGAGGGACAGTGATCCCGAAGAGGGTGTCACATCACCCAAGTATCTGTGCCCACCAGTGCCACTTGCCGGTGCCCACCTGTGCCACCTGTCATGAGCCTATTACCTTGTTTGCAAAATTTTATAACTACCTATAAAACGGTATTGTTTTTTCAAAATTTTTGGCTTTTTTCATATTTTTTTGCAAAAAATTAAAAACCCAGCAGTGATTAAATACCACCAAACGGAAAGATCTATTTGTGGGAAAAAATGATAAAAATGTAATTTGGGTATAGTGTTGCATGACCGCTCAATTGTCATTCAAAGCGCTGAAAGCTGAAAATTGGCCTGGGCAGGAAGGGGGTTGAAGTGCCTAGTAAGCAAGTGATTAATGTGATACCTACGTAATCATGTGTATAAAAACTTCAATCAATTGAATAAACAGAACAGTTAATTTGGAACCACTAATCTATAACATTTCCAGAACAATAATTAGCTTTTTTCTTTATGACTTTTATCTAGGTTTATTGATTTTATCTAGGTTCCATAGGTGTACCTTGTACACCCTTTTTACTGCATATAGAGGGGTACACATATAATTTCCAAATAGAGACAAAAGCTATTTTTTTTACATATTCAGTACAATTGTTACGACTCTGGTAGTCTAAGAACTCTCTATTCTTTGTCACCTGGCATGTGTGTTGGCAATAGGTCTTTGGGGGTGACATGCTAGAATGTCATTATCCCCCTTATGTCACTGAATCTGCCCTGTAGCATAGCAGAAGTTTGATATATCAAGTCTAAGGAGTGTATAGTCTTTCCTGATGCCCTCTACCTGCATTTAAAAGGCTATTAAAAAACTGCACTGAACTCAACACCTCCTGCAACAGTAGTTCCCCCCCTTTCATCTACAGTGGGGATCAAAAGTTTGGGCACCCCAGTTAAAAAATTGTATTAATGTGCATAACGAAGCCAAGGAAAGATGGAAAAATCTCCAAAAGGCTTCAAATTACAGATTAGACATTCTTATAATATGTCAAAAAAAGTTAGATTTTATTTCCATCATTTACACTTTCAAAATTACAGAAAACAAAAAAATGGTGTCTGCAAAAGTTTGGGCACCCTGCAAAGTTAATATTTTGTACTGCCCCCTTTGGCAAGTATCACAGCTTGTAAACGCGTTTTGTAGCCAGCCAAGAGTCTTTTAATTCTTGTTTGAGGTATCTTTGCCCATTCTTCCTTACAAAAGTCTTCCAGTTCTTTGAGATGTCTGGGCTGTCTGTCACGCACTGCTCTTTTAAGGTCTATCCATAGATTTTCAATTATGTTGAGGTCAGGAGATTGTGATGGCCATGGCAAAACCTTCAGTTTACGCCTCTTGATGTTTTTCCCCGTGGGTTTTGAAGTGTGTTTAGGATCATTATCCATTTGTAGAAGCCATCCTCTCTTTAACTTTAGCTTTTTCACAGATGGCATCAAGTTACCATCCAAAATTTGCTGAAATTCTATTGAATCCATTTTTCCTTCTACTTGTGAAATGTTCCCTGTGCCACTGGCTACAATACAACCCCAAAGCATGATTGATCCACCCCCATGCTTAACAGTTGGACAGAGGTTCTTTTCATTAAATTCTGTGCCCTTTCTTCTCCAAATGTACCTTTGCTCATTCCGGCCAAAAAGTTCTATTTTAACCTCATCGGTCCACAGAACTTGTTTCCAAAATGCATCAGGCTTATCTATATGTTCATTTGCAAAGTTCAAACACTGATTTTTGTGGTGAGGACGTAGAAGAGGTTTTCTTCTGATGACTCTTCCATGAAGACCATATTTGTACAAGTATCTCTTTATAGTGGAATAGTGTACCACAACTCCAGTGTCTGCCAGATCTTTCTGGAGGGATCGTGCAGTCAAACGTTGGTTTTGAATTGCTTTTCTCACAATCCTGCAAGCTGTTCTGTCTGATATTTTTCTTGGTCTTCCAGATCTTGCTTTAACTTCCACTGTTCCTGATGACTGCCATTTCTTAATTACATTCCGAACAGAGGATATTGACACCTGAAAACACTTTGCTATCTTCTTATAGCCTTCTCCAGCTTTGTGAGCGTCAACTATTTTCAGTTTCAGTTTTCTAGACAACTGCTTAGAAGAACCCATGGTGCTGATTGTTGGGGCAAGGTCAGATGAGTCTGGGCATTTAAAACCTTTAAGATTGACATCACCTGGTCTTCACAGACGATGATTGAGAACAGTCCATGACACTGGCAGGTCTCAGCTTTGCAAAGGGGGCAGTGCACGCTATAAATTCTGCAGGGTGCCCAAACTTTTGCAGACGCCATTTTTTTGTTTTCTGTAATTTTGAAACTGTAAATGATGGAAATAAAATCTAACTTTTTTTTACATACTATAAGAATGTCTAATCTGTAATTTGATGCCTTTTGGAAATGTTTCCATCTTTCCTTGGCTTCGTTATGCACATTAATACAAATTTTTACCTGGGGTGCCCAAACTTTTGATCCCCACTGTATGTCTGGGTAGATGTGTGTACATATAAGGGGTTCTCAAAACAGAACTTCACCCAAAAGAGGAAGTTTAGCTCTTCCTCCTCCCACCCACCCTGCCATATTTGTAACATTTAGCGTACCTAGTTTTGACAGGTACCTTGCTCCTACTTCTGCTTGTATCACCTGGGCGACCTGAGTAGAGGTTCTTCTCCCCCTCCATGTTCACAGCCTTCTGGGACATGTCCCAGCTCCCAGAAGGCTTCAGGACCATTCACAAAGCGCAGCGTGGCTCTAATGCCGCAAGGCGTAAAAGCTGGATGCCCACAGTTAACATGCCAGCGCCAGGAACCCAAAGACTGGTGAAGAGGGTGCTGGGTCCTTGGACAGATGAATGTCTGCTTATTAAATGTCAGCAGCTACAGTTTATGTAGTTGCTAACTTAAAATTTTTGCAGGTATGACTGAAAAAAATTGCATTAAAATGTTTAAATGTGCTCAATCTTCTATAGGCATTGGTAAGGTGTTATCCATGTGTTGCCCCTGCATGTCCTCCCATTCTAAAAAGCACTAAGGTCTGGAGAGGGATCCAATGGGGCCATAGTGAAAAAGTATTCAGCCTGGATGCCACCTGTGCCTCTCTGGCCTTGCACTAGTGTAGGACTTGGTGCCATCTTAAAGTGGAGGTTCCACCTGAAAAAAATTCCACCAAAAAAAAAAAACGTACCCACCCTAAATAGCTGTTGCTATGCGGAAGTGCCGAATCTGCCTCTTCATCCTCCGCGGTGGATTCTCTTCCTCCTCCTACACTGGGTGTCTTCATGTGAATGGGGCGCGCTGCATTCTGGGAACTGTGTGTGTCCCAGAAAGCAGCCGGCCAATTCACAAAGCGCCAGGCTGCTCGCGCATGCGCAGTGAAGCCGTACGGCTTCACTGCCTGTTTCCCTTACTGTGGATGGTGGCGCTTGGAGCTGCTAGGATCGAGGATCGGCCTCGGTGGGGGCCGACATCGCTGGCGGCTAGGACAGGTAAGTGTCCTTATTAAAAGTCAGCAGCTGCAGTGTTAGTAGCTGCTGACTTTTAAAAAAAAATTTTTTTGTAATGGAACAACCGCTTTAAGAAGGTCCTCCTAGAGTCCCTGCGCCACCCTGAATCTGGTGGCACCATTGGTAGCTTTTTAAGTGGCATCAAGTCCTAGCTTTCTCGTGTAGCATGGATGTCAGCTAAAATAAGATCAGGATAAGCTTTACAGATAATGTAGCAGAAGCCTTGAAAGGACTATATATATTTAGATGGCGCCAAGGCCCAGGTGGTAATTAGACAGCGCCTAATGTCTGTGCTGACTAAACTAGCTTGGGGATCCTGTGAATGAAGCAGAAAACACAGGCACAGCTTGCCAGGATGATCCAATAAGATGATTTTGGTCTCTAAAAAACACCTATTACATGGCACACATTTGTATGAAATGAGGGGGATTTACTAACAATGCAGCAGACAGAATCTGAAGAAGCTATAAATGGCAATCAAACAGCTTCTATCTGTCATTTTCAAAGCTTAACTGAACAAGCAGAAGCCGATTGGTTACTATACACAACTGCTCAGATTCTGCCCCAATTGCAGCAAATTCCATCCGATATCGTTACTTTGCCCTTAAAAAATACTCACGGGTGTGGCTTCATTTCTATATAGTTTTTTGGAATAAAACCATCCTTGCCATTAAGCTCAGCCTTGTACCAATTCTGATCACATTCTTCATTCAAAACCTGAAAGTGGATCACACACAACAAAAATAAAATGATTAGAGAAAGCCACTACCTCATAAAATATCACGAGTGTAAAACAAAAAGTTACAATGCACTGAATTGAACTAAATAAAAGATCCACCTTCTACTAAAATAATGTACTCATTCAAAATCCCTATATGTTTAAACTAGTTTCTCAGTATTTCTCTGTAATCCCCCGCGTAGCAGGTCTCAGACTGGGAGAGGAAGGAACAGCACAGAGGTGGCCTCATCATTAGCTATTACTATCCAATCACAGGCCGAGACAGGTATTATAGATATATTATAGATAAAACTTTCACTGCCGGAGACACCGTAGAAAATAAAATAGTGATAGTTCAAATTTTTTTGTGTGGAGGAAAATGCCTTGTTGATGTCAGAGGAGAATATGCAGACTGGTTTGAGATGATAGAAAGGCAACAAACAGTAACTCAAATGACCACTCATTACAACCAAGGTATGCTGAATAGGTTTTGCATGTCTGAAAAAGGAGCCCCTATAACCCAGGCACTGACCATGTTCCTGTGGCTGCGACGTGTACAAGATGGAAGCAGGAAGGCAGCAATATGCTGTGCACATTTTTGGCAGGAATGCATCATCTGGGAGTATGACGCAGTTACCTCAGCCTCCCAATACTAGGTCTATGCTGAGATCAAAAAGCTCATAATTTTAACAGTTCGAGCTGAAAAAAGTTAAAGGATATGTAAAGGTTTGTTTTACAAAAAAAAAAAAAAACATGTCATACTTACCTCCTCTGTGCAGTGGTTATGCACAGAGTGGCCCCGATCCTCCTCTTCTGAGGTTCCTCAGTGGTGCTCCTCCTCAGTGGCCTAGGAGAGCCGCTCTCCCTCTGGGCACTCGTGTGGGCGCGCTCCCGTGTCCTGCTGCTGCGTTCATCGACACACAGACAGCAGGACTCGTCCCCTCTCCCTAGCTCCCGTGTCATTGAATTTGATCGACAGCAGTGGGAGGCAATGACTGCCATCAATCTATCCAATCAGGACCAGAGACACTGGCTGGAGATGGTGTACTCATCCCCATTGCTGGAAAGATCGGGTTCAGGCAAGTAAAAGGGGGGGGTCTGGGGAGGGGGGGGGGGGGGCAGTAGCATCACAGGAAGTTTTTCACCTTAATGCACAGAATGCATTAAGGTGAAAACTCTTGAGAGTGCATTGTGATACTAAAAGCCAGAAATTGGTGTTCACATACAGGAAAATCCTGTCTTACCTCATCAAAGAGGCTGTTCCTAATAGAGGTCCAGGCTTCAATCATCACAGAAGACATACCTCCAAAGGGGTCTTAAATATCTGTGAACCACAGACATGTACTATGACCATGGACCTGTATAGCACCCCTTCAGCTAACCATGTGCCAAGGTGAGTGCCTAAAGCAGGCCCATGTAGTGGGGTCCAGGTACAGTACCCGAGGTACAAAATTATGTTAACTGATCTGGAAACTGTTAGATAGCCAAAGGCTATAGGCAATCAGATCTAGAGAGAAATATGGTTTAAAAAAAAAAAAAAAAAACACTTCTCCAGGGGTTACAGGTACATCACTTTACACCACTAGCAAAAAACGGAAGTCTCACTGAGTGAGTGGGGGTTATAAGAATAGGGCAGTGGTTTCCAAACTTTATCCGGCCCTTGGGGCACTGTTACCCCCTCCACTGACACCTACAATGGAGCACTATTTCTACCACTGACACCTACAATGGAGCACTATTTCTACCACCGATACCAACAATGGAGCACTTGTCCTCCCACTGAGACCAATGATGGGGCACCATTCCTTCCACTGATGAGGCTCTATTCCTTCCACTAATACTAGGGTTGTCCTGATACCACTTTTTAATACCGAGTACTAGGTACTCACCGACACTGATTAACAATACTTTTTTTTTTATGTCATGTGACAGTGGCACTAATAGGCAGCACTGATGGCGCATGGACTGTGTCAGTAGTTTTTTTACAATCTTAATTATTAAAAAAAAAAATTAAATTGTTATTTTTTTTGTTTATTTTTTCTTTTTACAATGCTTTCTTTTTTGGGGGGGTGGGGTTAGGAGTGGAGGTATCAGTATGTTTGTTTTTTTATTATTTTTACAATTTAACCTTTTAAATATTTATTCAAATTGAAGCACGGAGGAGGACAGAAGCACAGAGGGGGACCGGAAGCACGGAGGGGGACCGGAAGCACAGAGGGGGACCGGAAGCACAGAGGGGGACCGGAAGCACAGAGGGGGACCGGAAGCACAGAGGGGGACCGGAAGCACAGAGGGGGACCGGAAGCACAGAGGGGGACCGGAAGCACAGAGGGGGACCGGAAGCACAGAGGGGGACCGGAAGCACAGAGGGGGACCGGAGCACAGAGGGGGACCGGAAGCACAGAGGGGGACCGGAAGCACAGAGGGGGACCGGAAGCACAGAGGGGGACCGGAAGCACAGAGGGGGACCGGAAGCACAGAGGGGGACCGGAGCACAGAGGGGGACCGGAGCACAGAGGGGGACCGGAAAGGAAGGGGGACCAGACCACTGAGGGGGACTGGAGGAGCATGGAGGACAACACAGAGGAGGACTGGGGAAGGATACAGGGACAGTAAGGGGGTGATCGGTGCAGCAGAGTTACAAGCACCGGAGTTACAAGTTCTTGCACAAATGCTCGGTATCGGTACCAATATCGATACCAGTATCGGGACAACCCTAACTAATACCAGTGATTGGACACTTTTTCTTCCACTGACACCAATGAAGGGACACTAGTCCTTCCACTGATACAATGACGGGTACTATTCCTCTCATTTACACCAATGATGGGGCAATATTCCTCCTGCTGAAACCAATGATGGGGCATTATTCCTCCTGATGACACCAACAGTGGGGAATTATTCCTGCCATGGATACCAATGATGATGTGCTTTTCCTCCTGCTGACACCATTGATGGGGCACCCTTCCACTGATGAGGGGCTATTCCTGCCACTGACACCATCAAGGGGGCACTATTCCTCCCACTGACACCAATAAAGAGGCATTTTTCTTCCCACCGACACCATCGATGGGGCACTATTCTTTCCACTGATATTGTTTTCTACCCCCACTGGCCACAGTCTGGCCCCCCTTAAGACCAAAGGTTGTTTAGAAAGTTTGGAGACCTCTGCTTTAAGGCAACCCTAGCAAGTTTTTTTTTCTGTATGTGTCTAGCAAATCTGTGCCCATCTACCTGAAGGTAGCTTGCATCTAACCCATGGTCTGTGAAGTGCTGTGTCCTGTACTGTATGATGAAATCTGATGTTATATGAAATTATATTGCATTAAACAGAAACACAAATCATTTAACTATATTCCCACATTTACAATTGTCAATTTCCAATACATACACCTGATCTGAACACGTAGCTTTCTACTCTAATGGACTGTAATTTCTGATTTATAAATCAATCATGTACAGATGGGCAATATGGAACAGAATTAGGAAAAAAGCTGAAAAGCTTTTACTATAGATATAAAAAGAAGCAGCAGACTGCACAGACTGACAAGAAGCCTCATCCAGGAAGTTACAGTGGATGTGGTTTGTGAAATTCTGCAAAAAGGCTTTTAGCTGTGAACAATAAAAGAGATAGATAAAGGCAACAGGACTAGAGAGGCGTAACTGGCAATACATTCTTCAGGTGACCAATTGTTGCATGTAGAAACATCACAATGTAATGCAAACATTACTTTATACTTAAGGAAAACAGAATGGCTTAGATGACAAAGCAGACACACACACGGTAGTCGCTCTTTACAATTAACTATTTGATTGCTTCTCTTGCTCACCTTTAGTATGTCCCCTCGTTTGAAGCTTAGCTCATCATCAGCTGTGGCTTTAAAGTCATATTTAGCTATGGCTTCCATGGTTATCGCAGCGTCGCTGACCTGCGGGGGGGCCTTTGAAACAGAAAGGCGGGACCCCTCCGCTGCCCAACCTCCTCAATGTCACGTAGCGCAGTTAACTAGTGTCTTGATTGCCGCACCACACACAGCTGGTTGATGCTCCGGAGATAAGACGACGGCGGAATCGCTTGCGGCCTTTATGAAAGAAGGAAAGAAAGAATGCCTTAATTACAAAATGCCACAAATGGTATATGCATTTAGGCTGTAATATATAATAAGGAGTCAGCTTAGCAAAGACATTTTTATTTTCAGCCCAGCCAAAGGGTTCCTAACAGGTAAATGCACCAATCCAATAGTTACTGCGGTTCTGATAAGAAATGTAGCATGCATTAACTGAAATCACCTCCAGGAGCCCGCTTTGCTTTAAAGCGGTTCTCCACCCTAAAGTGGAGTCCCGCTGATCGGAACCCTCCCCCCCTCCGGTGTCTAAAGACAGGTATTTGCACCCACTTCCGGCCCGGCATTCACGGGCAAAAGACGGGCATTCCGTCACATCCGTCGCCCCCCCCCCGTTGTGTGCTTGGAACACTCGGCTCCCAGCACACAGCGGGAGCCAATCGGCGGGCACGGCGCGACTCGCGCATGCGCCGTAGGGAACCGGGCAGTGAAGCCGCAGCGCTTCACTTCCTGGTTCCCTCAGCGTGGATGGCGGGGGGAGCAGCAGAGAGACGAGCGATCGCTCGTCCTCTGCTGCGATCGGCGCTGGACTCCAGGACAGGTAAGTGTCCTAATATTAAAAGTCAGCAGCTGCAGTATTTGTAGCTGCTGGCTTTTAATATTATTTTCCCATGGCACATCCGCTTTAAAGTGTATTTCTGGTATGTGCAGTAAACTTCCACAGTTTGAGCTGATAACACCATGTCTTTGCTGCCATAGGTGTGCGCACAGTGTGTGCCAGATGTGCCTAGGCCCACCCAATCACCCTGGACTGGGGAATCTGCGCAGCACAGGGTGATTAGGGTGTGCCCAGGCACACCAAGCAGCAGGGGGTGCTGCTTGGCTGCAGAAAAAGGGACTGGACAATCTCTGTCCTCTTTCCCTGTCTCAAAAGTGAGATACCAGGGGTCTGTTTAGACCCCTGATATTTCACCAAAGCCCCCCAGGGGGAATCCTAAAATAAAAAATATTGTAATCCTAAAATAAAAAAATACAAAAAATAATAAAAACTAAATAGTAAAAGAGTAATAATACAAAAATTAATACCCTAACACTGTCCTTGTCCTACTGATTATATATATATAATATACACACACACACACACATACATATACACACACACCCACCCATATACACATGCACCCATGTATGTTTGAGCTTTGGGGTGCATACCTTAATGCAATAGGCTGCGCACACATATGTTTGCTGCCTTTACATTCCAAGCAATATTGTCAGCTCTGTTCTATGCTCCTGAACTACCAAACATCTCCCTTCATAAATCTCTGGCTACAATAATAAATGTCTCTGTTGCCTCTTCTCATGTCTGCCCCATTTTACACAATCATACTGGTGAGCAAAGGATCCTTTTCAGGTTGCACAAAACAATGAATGATGAAGCTCAAATGCAACTACACTGGACAGCATTTTTCATAAAGAGGCGCATTGCGGGCGGTATTAACCCTTTTTCGGCCACTAGCGGGGGTTAAAACCGCACCGCTAGCGCCCGAATATCGCGGTAAATATGACGGTACAGCGGCGCTAAAAATAGCGCTGCTATACCGTCACCGCACCGCCACTGCCCAATGTGAAAGGGGCCTTAAGTTAGCCCAATTTATTTTTTATATTGTGAAAGATAATGTTACACCGAGTAAATTGATACCCACCATGTCATGCTTTAAAACTGCGCCCGCTCATGGCATGGCGACAGACTTTGACCCTTTAAAATCTCCACACTAAAATGCAAAAAAATAAATAAAAAATTCACCTTATAAGATCATTGGGCGGAAGTGACATTTGACGTCACTTCTGCCATTTAATGTTATGGAGCCGAGCGGGGGCCATCTTTCAGTCTCTCGGCTCCATGCCTGTCAGGCGGAAGGCTGCGATCGTCACTGTCGCTACCGACGGCTCCTGTAAGCGGCAGAGATGACCGGAACCGGACTGCGTCGGGAGGGGGGTGGCCCCTCTCCCACCCCCGATAAAGCAATCTTGCGGCACATCCGCCGCAGAGACCACTTTTGTATGAAAGCCAGTCGCTTGCCTTCGTTGAAATACCGGGGTTATGGCAGCTATCTGCTGCCATAACAACAGTATTTAGCATCAAAGTTCCCGACGTACAATGACAGTGATTTGTGCTAAATGGTTAAATTGGCTGTCCGGCGCCTGGAACTGTTTGTACTGGGCGTCAGGCAATAGGAATTGCTCACGCACGGTGCCCAACGAAATAAGACAGAAAATCAAACTTTTGTTAGTTTGATATAAAATTTTGAAAATAAGTAATTTTTTCACCTTCATTGATGTACGCTGATAGGCTGCACTGGTGGGCATTGATGGTGGTACTGATAGGCTGCACTCCCCATTCACTCACCGGCGGTAAAGGGCGACAGATAAAGCCTACAACCCCAGCACCCAGCTGTCAAACTGTGAAGGAGCTGGGCAGTGAGAGCAAGCATGGGCACGCATCATCACAGCCCCGCCCACCAGAAGGTGATGCCGGTTGGCACAAAGGAGCGTGTATCCGGCTCCAGCAGGCCATAGCCTCAATTACCGATGGTCTGTCAAAATAGCCAATTCATCAAGATCTCCAATTAAGTCACTTCCAGTTACTGTAAACCGTCATTAATTCGAGGACTTGCCGTTTTGACACAACACCGGCAAGCGTGTACACTCCAGTACACAAAGACTTTGCCGTATTGACACAACAGCAGGTAACGAGGAAAAAGTTGTTGTCGCCGTGGAGGCGCACATTTTGTTGGTTAGTATCAGAGCGGACTAACAATATCCGCTCATAATATCGTGTACTGGAGTGAAATCTCCAATTACTCACGGTTTACAGTAACCAGAAGTGACGTAATTGGAGATCTTGATGAATTGGCTATTTTGACAGCACACTAGCCAGCCCGACCTTAGTCCATGCACCCACGGGCGGAGGGGTTTGGGGGGCGTAACATGGGGGGAATCCAGACTGGGTATAGCCCAGGTGCCAGGATGCAATTTCCAGTCACCATGATGACCTGGCGCCTGGGTTTTGTTAAGCTCTGCTGTAAAGAGTTAGACCATTATACTACAGGAGATAGCAGGCTGTTGTGAGTGCGTCAGGGCACCTTTAGGTCAGTTATTGCATTTATTATAATCATGGCCAAAAGCTCTATCCCTGCCAGAGTGGAAGACTCCCCATCTAAAACTTAGACCTCACGCATACATGACGTTTGGCCATGAAGCCTTTCCTCCTGGCAGCTAAAACCCTTGATGCTTGTAAACGTGTGTAAGGCATTTAGGCGCACTGTGCACTCAAGCATTCATTTATTTAATTGGCCTGAATAATTTATTCTGGCCACTGAAATGAATGAACGTACAATCGCTAAACGTGCCTAGCTTCGCATTTACACACAAGCATTTTTCCTGCCAAATGCTGCTGCTCCTGTATGCGCTGGCAGTGGGATTTTTTTTTCTGCCTTTAACCACTTCCCATCCCAGCCATCGTCAAATGACGTCTGCAGGAGGGATCTCCCATCCTGGGTGGGCGTCATATGACGTCCTTGGCTTCCTGGCCGTCTAGGGGGGTGCGTTGCGCACGCCGCGTCGCTTGGGAGCCGATGCGCATGACTGGCAGCCGCAATGTCCGTCGGGCACCGCGATTGCCCAATTACAGAGGAGGACCGTGGATCTGTGTGTTGAAAACACACAGATCCACATCCTGTCAGGTGATAGGTGACCGATGGTGTGTTGCCAGTACAGAGGAACAACCGATCGGTCTCCTCCCCCTACAGTTAGAATCACTCCCTAGGTTACACATTTAACCCCCTTGATCCCCCCCTAGAGTCAACCCCTTCCCTGCCAGTGACATTTATACAGAAATCAGTGCATTTTTATGAGCACTGAGGGCTGTATAAATGTGAATGGTCCCAAAATAGTGTCAAAAGTGTCCTATCTGTCCGCCGCAATGACGCAGTCACGATAAAGATCGCTGCCATTACTAGTAAAAAAATAATAAAAATGCCATAAATCTATCCCCTATTTTGTAGATGCTAACCGATCAATTATACGCTACGATTGCAATTATTTTTTTAACAAAAATATGTAGAAGATTGCATATCGACCTAAACTGAGGAAAAATGTTGTTTAAAAAAATAAAATAAAAATGGGATATTTATTATAGCAAAAAGTAAAAAATTTTTTTTTTTTTTTTCAATCTCATTATTTATGTTATTCTTGTTTATAGCGCAATAAATAAAAAACGCAGAGGTGATCAAATACCACCAAAAGAAAGCTCTATTTGTGGGATTTTTTTTAAATAAAAATGTCATTCAGGTACAGTATTGTATGGCAGCGCAATTGTCATTCAAAGTGTGACAGCGCTGAAAACTGAAAATTGGCCTGGGCAGGAACGGGTGAAAGTGCCTATGTATGCTTCGACACATAGGCCAACATACAGGGGTGTTTAGGAGGTGGGGGGAAAAATGCCCCCAAAAGCAGCATTAATGTAATGTCCAGTGTGCAACAGGCCTTAAATATAGACTGAATATAGTAACTGCAGGCTTGCTGAATTGTAACTCAACCTGATCTGTTGATTAGCGTCTTATCAGGGTGTCTCCAAGCCAACAAGGATGAAATCATAAAAAAAAAGCGCTCAGTTCTCTGGAAATACAGCTGAATTACTTCCTCATCATTTCATGGTGAACTAAGAAGAGCTGCAATTTTTCTCTCCCTCTTCATTCCCTTGGCAAGGTTCCTACAACATAATGACTAATACATTACTTCTCTTACAACATATAAAAAATTAATCTGGTCTCTCCCCCCTCTCCTTTGCCCCCCTATCCCTCATAAACATGCTAATGACATTTTTTTAAAAAGCTCCATTTTAAATACAAGCCTTATTTTTGCTGACATCACTCGGTGTGCTTCTCTATGCAATGCAGGCAGATTATGGTTGGTGGGAGGGGCCAGAAGGGCGCTGTAATAGCTTCCTGAATATATCACAGCCCCCTGCCTCACTACTCCACTTAAACACCCCCAGCTCTAATTAAAGGAGGGGGCTGGATGTTGGGAGGAGTTATGCAAATATCATAATGCCTTGATGGGTGGCTGTCAGTCTGGAGGAGTTGGCGTTACCTGTTCACTGTTTGTGGACTGTATTTGCATGCAGACTACCCTCATTTCCACATACCATGCTGAGAACTGAAATGAGCAGGACAAGGACAGTGGAGGAAAGAGGTAGATGACGCTTGACGTTAACCAGCCAGGAACTGAAGTAGGCTCTATCTGACTTGCTGAAGCTTCTAATGCACACTGGCAATATCAGTATAGGAAAGCAGGCTAAACAAATGTATAAGAATGAAGGTAGTAAAGCTTCAACCACTTTTCCAACAGAGACATTTCTTCTGCTTTTGTTAAAATGCATGTTTTAGACCTGAAGATTAAAAGTGATTGAAAAGGAAATTTATTTTTTAATTAACAAACATCTCTTTCCTTACCTGCTCTGTGCAATGGAATTGCACAGAGCAGCCTGAACCACCTCTCCTCGGGTCCCGCTGGTGCTCCTGGTTCCTCCTTCAGTCCAGTGTCCCCATGGGGAGCCGCATCCCATGGGGGGCACTCCTGCGTGCTCACTCCTGAGCCCACCTGCTGTGTCCACTGACACAGACAGCAGGACTGGAACCCTCCTCCCTCGTCACTGGCTGTGATTGACAGCACTGGGAGCCAATGTTTCACGGTGCCCAGCAAAGCCGGTGAGGACATGGATGTGAGGGGAAAGAGAAGAGCTGTAGATGTGCACAGCACTGGATCAAATGAGGGTTCAGGTAAGGGGCCAAAATCCACTTTAATTAAACCCCCCCAAATATGATATATTGTCAGAAAGCAAAAAAACATGCAGAATAAAATGGCGGAGTTGCAATTTTTTATGCTGCAATTTAGCACACGTTTATCAAAAGAAAAAACTTTTGTACAAATATACACTAAAGTTAATTTTAGTGCACACAAACACAATACATCACCTAATAACACAATCACCATCTTCATAGATCGCTGCACCTGCTGAATGTGTTAAAGGAGTAGTACGGTCAAAGCTCATCTGGCTGTACTTCTCCTATGGATAACAGGAAAGCAGTCTGTTCTGCACCCCTGCTGAAGTCTGCTGTCCGCTGACATCACAGAGTCGGTCCAGGCTCAGGAAGGATCCCGACCATGTTGTTGGGATCCACCCACATGCCTGGACCGATATCCGATTCAGCCCCTCGGCGAGCCGATGAGACCCTAAGCCAGCCGCTCCCATCCCAGAACTCCAGTGAGCGTGGGAGGGCGGAGCAGAGAGCTGTGAGAACCGAGCGATCAGAGGCGTTAGAGGCTCCGTGGACCAATGCTGCATCCAATTAGGTATATATGATTAATAAAAAAAAAAAAAACATACTTCTCTTTTAATGTGCTTTTATTGCTTTTTGTTTTATTATTAACTTTATTGCTATCACACAAGGGCGCCAACAGAAAAAAAGGAGGCGTTGGCCTTTATTGGGCCAATAGGAAATGATAAGAACATGCAAAGTAAACTGGTGGTGAGCCTTTCTAGTGGTAATGTTTCCTGCACAGTATAGGTAGATCAGTAAGCATTGGTTTCACTTATGTTACAACAAAACTGGGTTTGCAGTGAATGAGCTGCATGTATATCACACTGCTCAATAGGAGGCAAGACATGCAGCTGAAGATAACACAAGAGAAGTTATCAGGCGTGCTCAGACTGTTTGGCAAGAAAAGACGCACAGAACAGGGCCGATCGTACACAGAAATGAAAAAACATGTAGGTGTTTAGTATCTAGGCAGAATATATATATATATATATATATACACACGGTATATAAACCCCAATGTCTATAAAGAACCTGTGTCTGAAATCTAAGGGGAGAATCACAAAATGTCTTCATATTCTACTCATATCTCTGCCCAATGGGAAGGCAGTGCAAACCAGAGAGTGAGTATGGTGCTCTCTCCCCCCCTCCCCCACTTTTCTAACTTCCTCTCTAATACTCCTTCCCTACAGTATATGCTATACTTACCAACAGACCATTGAGGACATATAGAACATGCAAGGAGCGGGAGTATGTAAGCAAGCGTATTAAAGAGGAAGTAAACCCTTACTACATTTTATGCCTTCTCCCTCCCCTGCAAAGAAAAGACATAATGTGCTGGTACAGCACTCAAAACGTCAAGTCCTGAGCCACTAGCCAGGTCTTAAGAGTTACTCGCCAACAGTTGCCCCACCCAACTCTACCCCTGCCCTGCCCCGCACCACTATACACGCCCTCGTAAAATTATCTCATGAAATTACACTGTTAAATGTTTTATGCAGAATTAAGTTCCAAAAATAAATATTAAACTTCTCTAACAATATTAAAGTGGCTGTAAACCCACTACTCAAAAAAAAAATCTGCAAGACAAAGGAATAATGAGCTAGCATGCATAGCATACTAGCTCATTATGAAATACTCACTTTAGATAGAAGCCCCCCAACAGCGGTCCCCGCACACTGCTACCGGCCGGCGACATTGCGCCTGAGTTATTTGCAGGTATTTCGGCACTGTGATTGGCTGGGACTGCAATGACGTCACTCCCGCGCAATGCGTTGCTGGGACGTCTTCGGTAGTGGCACATCAGCTGAAGCAACGGCACACCAAGCCATTGCTTTGGTGCGCATGTGCCAATGATGTTGGCACATGCTGATACAGGGGATATCTTCTAAAATTGTGCAGGGAACCACCCCTCCGCGGCCACATACACCGATCAGCCAGGAAACTGTCAGCCTGGTCAGCCCCTGCTCCTCATTCTTCCTCCGCTAAATTCCACTTGCCAAATGCGAGGCGGGCGAGGAGTGGAATTTTTGAGAGCTGTGCTAGTATGCATTGCAACACTAGCATGGGCAGTGGATAGAAGAATGCCCCAGCATTGGCAGTCAGATGATAGAAGAATGCCCCTGCATTGGCATGACTAAGCTCTGATGGACAGACGTAAAAAGACCATTGGGGGCGTGGCCTGTCTCTTCTCATACCACCATAGGACCCATGGATGTGCGGCACCAGGGTTCTTTCCTCTCTTCCCTCCAGTGGCCCAGCATTGGCAGTCAGTGGATGAGGAATGCCCCAGCATTGGCAGTCAGTGGATGAGGAATGCCCCAGCATTGGCGGTCAGTGGTGAGGCATGCCTCAGCATTGGAGGTCAGGGGATGAGGAATGCCCCAGTATTGGAAGTCAGTGGATGAGAAATGCCCCAGTACTGGAGGTCAGCGGCTAAGGAATGCCCCAGCATTGGACGTCAGCGGATGAGGAATCCCCTGCATTGGCCGTCAGTAGATGAGGAATGCCCAGCATTGGCGGTCAGTTGGATAGTGGAATGCCCCAGCATTGGCGGTCAGTGGATAGTGGAATGCCCCAGCATTGGCGGTCAGTGGATAGTGGAATGCCCCAGCATTGGCGGTCAGGTGGATAGTGGAATGCCGCAGCATTGGTGGTCAAGTGAAAGGAGGAATGCCCCAGCATTGGCTGTCAGTGGATAGAGGAATGCCCCAGCATTGGTGGTCAGTGGATAAGGAATGCCCCAGCATTGGCGGTCAGTGGATGAGGCATGCCTCAGCGCTGGAGGTCAGGGGATGAGGAATGCCCCCAGTATTGGAGGTCAGTGGATGAGGAATGCCCCAGTACTGGAGGTCAGCGGCTAAGGAATGCCCCAGCATTGGACGTCAGCGGATGAGGAATGCCCCAGCATTGGACGTCTGCGGATAGTGGAATGCCCCAGCATTTGCGGTCAGTGAATAGAGGAATGCCCCAGCATTGGCGGTCAGTGAATAGAGGAATGCCCCCGGCATTGGACGTCAGTGGATAGAGGAATGCCCCCGGCATTGGACGTCTGTGGATAGAGGAATGCCCCGGCATTGGAAGTCAGTGGATAGAGGAATGCCCCGGCATTGGCCGTCAGTGGATAGAGGAATGCCCCGGCATTGGCGGTCAGTGGATAGAGGAATGCCCCGGCATTGGCGGTCAGGGGATAGAGGAATTGCCCGGCATTGGCTGTCAGTGGATAGAGGAATGCCCAGCATTGGTGGTCAGTGGATAGAGGAATGCCCCAGCATTGGCGGTCAGTGGATGAGGAATGCCCCAGCATTGGCGGTCAGTGGATGAGGAATGCCCCAGCATTGGTGGTCAGTGGATAGAGGAATGCCCCAGCATTGGTGGTCAGTGGATAGAGGAATGCCCCAGCATTGGTGGTCAGTGGATAGAGGAATGCCTCAGCATTGGCGGTCAGTGGATGATGAATGCCCCAGCATTGGCGGTCAGTGGATGAGGAATGCCCCAGCATTGGTGGTCAGTGGATGAGGAATGCCCCAGCATTGGTGGTCAGTGGATGAGGAATGCCCCAGCATTGGTGGTAGGTGGATAGATAGAGGAATGCCCCAGCATTGGTGGTAGGTGGATAGATAGAGGAATGCCCCAGCATTGGTGGTAGGTGGATAGATAGAGGAATGCCCCAGCATTGGTGGTCAGTGAAAGGAGGAATGTCTCAGTATTGTTGGTCAGTGAAAGACAAAATGACCAGCATTGGTGGTGTGAAGGAGTAAAATCTATAATGTTGTTGATCAGCAGGAGGAAGCATGCCCCAGCATTGGTTTACCACAAACCTGGAGTTCCTTAGTGTTTTAGTAGTGAATTAGTATACAAAATGAATAATTGATTAGGGCAGAGCACTAAAGCTAGCCATACACGTTAAGATTTCTCTTGTTCAGCAAGAACTGGATGAAATACCGGCCATATTTAGACAACATCATTTTGCAAATTTCATTTCCACTCTACCCTTCAGAACTACAGGACATGATGACTGCAGGGATGTAAAATGAAATCCTGAAAGGTGAATGCTTCACACATCCAGCATGTGTATATATACACACTCAAGTTCTTGACAAGTAATATTGAGCCATACTGATTGGCTGGCTTAGAATTATGCAACTCCCGCAGCATGCACACAGGAGATCATTCAACCCAGGCCAGCATCCAATGGATGCTGGGACTTTACACTGAGCTACGCATGCGTGGCTCAGTGTACATTTAGAAGAACATTCCTGCAAGCAGCGCAGAGTCTCTTCTGCAAACAAGAACCTGTCTGGCAACAATGTTTTAAAACAGCCGTTTAATTATGCATTAAAGGTATAGCTCTATCCAAGAACAAAAGTTCCTAGCTGCATTCATTTGTGCATAATAATATTTTTCACCTGCCTGAAATATCTTCCTAACTGCTCAATTCTTTGGTAGCGTCATAGGAAACCGGTATGTGGCCAAAAAACCTGTGGCCACACACACACACACACACACACACACACACACAATCTCCCAAAAGTGAGTACACCCCTCACATTTTTGTAAATATTTTATTCTATCTTTTCATGTGACAACACTGAAGAAATGACACTTTGCTACAATGTAAAGTAGTGAGTGTACAGCTTGTATAACAGTGTAAATTTGCTGTCCCCTCAAAATAACTCAACGCACAACCATTAATGTCTAAACCGCTGGCAAGAAAAGTCAGAACACCCCTAAGTGAAAATGTCCAAATTGGGCCCAGAGTGTCAATATTTTGTATGGCCACCATTATTTTCCAGCACTGCCTTAACCCTCTTGGGCATGGAGTTCACAGAGCTTCACAGGTTGCCACTGGAGTCCTCTTCCACTCCTCCATGACGACATTACAGAGCTGGTGGATGTTGGAGACCTTGCGCTCCTCCACCTTCCATTTGAGGATGCCCCACAGATGATCAATAGGGTTTAGGTCTGGAGACATGCTTGGCCAGTCCATCACCTTTACCCTCAGCTTCTTTAGCAAGGCAGTGGTCGTCTTGGAGGTGTGTTTGGGGTCAATATCATGTTGGAATACTGCCCTGCGGCCCAGTCTCTGAAGGGAGGGGATCATGCTCTGCTTCAGTGTGTCATAGTACATGTTGGCATTCATAGTTCCCTCAATGTATTGTAGCTCCCCAGTGCCAGAAGCACTCATGCAGCCCCAAACCATGACACTCCCACCACCATGCTTGACTGTAGGCAACACACACTTGTCTTTGTACTCCTCACCTGCTTGCCGTCACACGCCTGACACCATCTGAACCAAATAAGTTTATCTTGGTCTCATCAGACCACAAGACATGGTTCCAGTAATCCAAGTCCTTAGTCTGCCTGTCTTTGGTAAACTGTTTATAGGCTTTCTTATGCATCATCTTTAGAAGAGGCTTCCTTCTGGGACGACAGCCATGCAGACCAATTGGATGCAGTGTGCAGCGTATGGTCTGAGCACTGATAGGCTGACCCCCCACCCACTTCAACCTTTGCAGCAATGCTGGCAGCACTATACGTCTATTTCCAAAGACAACCTCTGGATATGACGCTGAGCACGTGCACTTAACCTCTTTGGTCGACCATGGCGAGGCCTGTTCTGAGTGGAACCTGTCCTGAATAAACCACTGTATGCTCTTGGCACCGTGCTGCAGCTCAGTTTCAGGGTCTTGCAATTCTTCTTGTATTATAGGCCACCTTTAGGTAGAGCAACAATCCTTTTTTTAAGAGAGTTCTTTGCATGAGGTGCCATGTTGAACTCCCAGTGACCAGTATGAGAGAGTGAGAGCGATAACACCAAAATTAACACACCTGCTCCTCATTCACACTGGGAGCTTGTAACACTAATGAGTCACAAGACACCGGGGAGGGAAAATGTCTAATTGGGCCAATTTGGACATTTCCACTTAAGGGTGTACTCACTTTTGTTGCCAGCGGTTTAGACATTATGGCCCAGATTCACAAAGCACTTACGCCGACGTATCACGAGATACGCCGCGTAAGTCTATCTATGTGCCGTGCCCACAAAACTAGATACTCCTGAAAATAGGCTGCATTCGACCGACGTAACTTTCCTACGCCGGCGTATCGTGGGCACATATTTACGCTGGCTGCAAGGGGCGCTCCCATAGATTTTCTATGCACATATGCAAATGAGGGAGATACGCCGATTCACAAACGTAGTTGCGCCCGGCGCATAATATACGCGGTTTGCGTAAGGCGTACGTCCCGCGTTTAAGTTATTCCACATATAGGAGGCGCAACTCATGCAAAGGTATGGACCAGGGAACAGAGCCGTCGTATTTTACGTTGTTTACGTAGTACGCGAATAGGGCTGGGCGTAGGTTACGTTCACGTCGTAGGCAGTGATCCGTCGTATCTTAGGGAGTAGTTCCGACGTGATTCTGCGCATGTGCACTGGGATACGTCCACGGGACGGCGCATGCGCCGTACGTTATTCGTAACTTTATGACGCTCAGTTCATCATTTACATGGGGTCACGCCTCATTAGCATGGCTCACGCCCACTTCCACCTACGATGGCTTACGCAGAGGAAACCCAGCATAGATTTGGGGGCGAGTGCTTTGTGAATACTGTGCTTGCCTCTGTGCGCCGATGTATGTGAATCCGGGACTATATATATATATATATATATATATATATATATATATACACACACACACACACACACACACACATATATATATATATATATATATATATATATATATATTACACACACACACACATACACTAGAGCTGCACAATTAATTGTGAAGAATCTAAATGGCGATCTTTTTCCCTTCCCAATCTTCACAACAGAATGTCACAATCTTTCTAACAAGTGCAGAGAGTCCTCACAGCTGGAAAAACAAAATCCAAGCAGCCTGCCAAGTTTTAATACAACGCTGGAATAAGTGGAAACAAAGTATCTTTTTGTTCTTTTATCAAAGGAAAGAACGGCGTGTAGATGAAGGACGTTTAACCATTTAAAGACCAGACCTTTTCTGCCATTTGTTGCTTACAAGAAAAAAAAAAAAACATTATTTTCTGCTAGAAAATTACTTGGAACACCCAAACATGATATATATATATTTTTTAGCAGAGACCCTAGAGAATAAATTGGTGGTTGTTGCAATATTTTGTCACACCGTTTTTGCGCAGCGGTTTTTCAAACACATTTTTTATTGAAAAAATACATTTTAAATAATAAAAAAAAATAAACTAAAAACTGCAAAGTTAGCCCAATGTTTTTCTATAATGTGAAAGTAGATGCTACACCGTGAGAATCGTGATCTTTATCAAAAGAATTGTGATTCTCATTTTAGCCAGAATCGTGCAGCTCTAATATATACATATATACACACACACACACACACACACAAAACCCACAGTCAGCAGACACACAGGATATCAGTCAGGGAAGTCATACTAACCCACCTCAGACTTGTGAAATGTAGGCAAAATCCTTATCTCAGCACAAAAATTTGTGATGTGCTGCTTTTGGGTCTCAGAATTAAAGTGACACTAAACTATACCCTTATTTTTTAAATATAATATAGGCACATCCACTACTTAAAGTGGAAGTAAACGTCCATCACTAAATTGTACCTATAGCTAAGCCTATAATAAGGCTTACCTATAGGTAGTGTAAATATCTCCTAAACGTGCACCGTTTAGGACAGGGGTCTTCAAACTACGTCCCTCCAGTTGTTCAGGAACTACAATTCCCATCATGCCCAGTCATGTCTGTGAATGTCAGAGTTTTACAATGCCTCATGGGATGTGTAGTTCCACAACAGCTGGAGGGCTGTAGTTTGAGGATCCCTGGTTTAGGAGATGTTCACTGTGCATGCCGCCAGTGACATCACTGGTGCATGTGCTCTGAAGAAACCACCACCCTTGCCGTTACTTCATGCCATCACGACTCTGGCCAGTCACAGAGCTGGAGACTGCGAACCCAGAAGCAGATATGTTTCAAAACATTATACCACATTTTTTTTTTTTTAAGGACAAATTGGTCTTTCATTTGGTGGTAAATGGTAATGGATATCTCCTGACTTTTTATTATCAAAGGAAAACTGGCCAAAAATTGAAAAAATGTATATATATATATATATATATATATATATTATTTAGCTGTATATTTCTTGTTACTACCATTACCTACCACCAAAGAACAACCCAAAATAAATTCTGCTCCTAATGATGGCAGCATTACCACATATGTGTGTTATTTGTTGTTTGTAGTACAGCCCAGAAGCAATAGAGTGCATTTTTTTCCTACCTAAACAAATAAATAATCCTGACCACAATATACTTACCCTGACCTTTGACTGTTACTTGATCCAAACACTAACTCTGGCACTGACCTAGATCAAACCTTGATTTATTCTTTACACACACTCCCCCCCCCCCCCCCCCCCGCAAGGAAAGAGACAAATACATGGTATCTTTTCTCTCCATTCACAGAAGAGAGCGAAACATTGTGGCTGCCAATCAGATGCTACCACAGCGGTCAGGAGACCTGGAATTGGGAGTTTTGGCTCCGGATCATTAGTACGGGTACCGATCACTGTGCTTGGAGGGCGCTGGAGCACTAAAGGTAGATATGTGCATATATACAGCCCCACAGAAAAAAGCCCAGTGCAGTGGGGCCCCATATATGTGTTACGTCGGCAGGATGGGTTTGAACAACTGAAAAAATCTAGCCTGTAGCTACAGGTTACTGGCAGAAGAAATACCAGAATAAAGAAAAATGGTGCATATAGTGTAATGGCAGCATTAAAGGCCATAAAGCATCACCCCCCGAAATATTCAAATTTGAGCATGAAACGAAGGAACGCATGCAAAAAAATTCTATAGTTATCCTTTCAACTTTCAATCCACATGAAGTTTGTTTCAAAGTTTAATATTTGGGTATCAAATAAGAGTAGCCAGGGAACAAGCTTCCCATTGTGCAAAGCAGAAGTCTTATCCATCTCAAACCATACACACAGAGGGCAGCACTCTCTCTTTACGCTGCATTCACACAGGTCGTTTGGTCGTTTTTACCGGCGTTTTGTCGCGCGTATTCATGCTTATTTGCGTGTTTGCATACAGCGTCGTCCAACGTTATTGTACTTCAACGTTTTTTATTTCAGTCAATAGGAAAAAATGATCATCTTTTCATCACTTGTTGCTATGTTGGTAGATTTTTTTTATCTTCTGCCTGGGTGAAATGTTCTATTGATTAAAGCGACAAAACGCCCGTAGCAAATGCTCGTTGTCGCGCTAGTCGCTTGAATCGAGCGTTTCCATTACTTTCTATGGGAAATAGAAACGCTCAAAAACACCCAAACCGCCCGATTTGCGCGACAAAAAAGGGTCCGGAACTTGTTTGAGCTTCAGGCGTTTGGCGTCAGGCGTTTTGGAGTGGAGATGCGCATCTCCTTAGGGAATAATGTATTTTTTCCCCCTCTAGCGTTTTTGAGCGTCGCGCCTCAGGCGACAAGGAAGAGGCCCTTGACGCCTCGAAACGCGTAAGCCAGCAGTGACGTACCTCGAAACCCCCCCCCCCCCTATATTCCGGAGTGTGTTCGAGGGGTATTTTATTTCATCGTTTGTGACAAGCCTTTTATCACCATTTGTTTGTGAGTAGTTTTTAATATCATTTTTTATTCAATAAATTGTCAAATGGTAGTACACAAGGCTGGTGCGCCTTTCTTTCTCCCTTTGTGAATGCAGCCTTAAAGTGGAGTTTCACCCATTTAAAAGTCAGAAGCTACAAAAAGTGTAGCTGCTGACTTTTAAATATTCAGACACTCACCTGTCCCACGGTCCAGCGAAGCGGGCGCACAAAGCCTTGCTCCTCTCCCCCTCTTTTCCGCAGCACCGGCATTGTAAGTGTGGGTGCCCGGCTGTGGCTTCCCGCACTGTGCATACGCGAGCCACGCTGCGTGTGGTGAATGGCCGGGCAATATTCTGAGACCTGTGACATGTCCCAGAAGATTGCACTGAGGAATGGGGGGAGAGGTGAACTTCCTTCTGGTGCCACCAGGGGAGGAAGTGGGAGCTGGGTGCCTGTCAAAACTGTATACCTGCTCCCCCCAAAAAAGGACATGTCAAATGTGGCATGCCACGGGGTCACAGTACTTAAAGCGGAAGTTCCATTTTTGAGTGGAACTCCGCTTTAACCGACATGAGACTCAAATCACAAACCTAACTCACCAGGATAAACATAGGAATGTTCTAAACAGTGGCATTTATACAACCCACCATGCTGCAGCACTCTGACCTGTCCAAGCAGTTGTCGGAGCTTAGACAAGGTAATATTACTTAATTTGTTCATAAATGACATGGAGAATGGGGTGAACAGTGCAATCTCTAATACTGAGCTAAGCAGGGCAATAACTTCTCCGCAGGATGTGGAAACTTCGCAAAAAGATCTGAACAAGTTAGTGGGCAACTACATGGCAAATGAGGATCAATGTAGGAAAATGTAAAATAATGGCAAAAATATGAATGCAATTTACTCACTAGGGGAGGGAATCTAGGATGGAAAAGGACCTGGAAGGTCCTAGTAGATAACAGGCTCTGCAATGACATGCAATGCCAAGCTGCTGCTAACAAAGCAAACAGAATATTGGCATTAAAAAGGGGAAAAAATAATAATTCTCCCACTTTACAAGACTATTTAGCTGTATATTTCTTGTTACTACCATCACCTATCACCAAAGAACAACCCAAAATAAATTCTGCTCCTGATGATTGCAGCAATACCACATATGTGTGTAATTTGTTGTTTGTAGTACAGCCCAGAAGCAATAGTGTGCATTTTTTTTTCTACCTAAAACACACCGACGCCAATTAAAAAAAAAAAAAAAAAATCTGCCCACAATATACTTATCGTGACCTTTGACTGTTACTTGATCCAAACACTAACCCTGGCACTGACCCAGATCAAACCTTGATTTTTTTTGTTCATATAGCCAAAAATGTACCTCCATTAAAAGCCTGTAAACGAAATGTCGCTAAACGCGAGTTACCATGTTTACAAGCTGTTACAGGCATTTGGCGTTTCAAATGTCCCTGAACATTCGTCCTAAACGCTTTCCAAAAAATTCTTCTAAACTCGACCGCCTAGAAACGATTATAAACGACCCCGGGTACATGTACTGATAAGATAACATAGAGGAGAATTTAGGGGCAGCTGAAAAAAACGTCCGTTTACCAGCAGCAGTGTACATGAAGCCTTAAAGCGGATGTTCCGCCAAAAAAAAAATATTAAAAGCCAGCAGCTACAAATACTGCAGCTGCTGACTTTTAATATTAGGACACTTACCTGTCCTGGAGTCCAGCGGCGTCCGCAGCAGATGACGAGCGATCGCTCGTCACCCTGCTGCTCCCCCCTCCATCCACGCTGAGGGAACCAGGAAGTGAAGCGCTGCGGCTTCACTGCCCGGTTCCCTACGGCGCATGCGCGAGTCACGCTGCGCCTGCCGATTGGCTCCCGATGTGTGCTGGGAGCCGAGTGTTCCCAGCACACCACGGGGGGGGGGGGGGGCGACGGGATGTGACGCAATGCCGTCTTTTGCCCGTGAATGCCGGGCCGGAAGTGGGTGCAAATACCTGTCTTTAGACAGGTATCTGCACCCCCCTCCCCCCTGAAAGGTGTCAATTGTGACACCGGAGGGGGGGAGGGTTCCGATCAGCGGGACTTCACTTTAGGGTGGAGAACCGCTTTAAGATGGTGTGGAGGACCAAGGCAACAGGCCTGAGCAGTGGCGCTGCTAGAGAGAGCAAAGAGGCTGAATATCATTTATATTCCTGTGGATGGTGGAAACCCTTGCCTGGGGAATGGATTGTCTGTGTAAACTTTTCAGTTTTAATAAAAAATGGCCAAACAAGCCCTTAACCACTTGCCAACCAGCCACCGTTATTATACTGCGGCAGGTCAGCACGATCCCACGAACCATCGTAGCTGTATGTCGGTCCGTTTAAGCGGGATAAAGGGCACGTGCCTGCTGCACTGCAGGGGCGCCGATGCTCGTGAGATATGGTAATGATGACCGACGGCCACGAGAGGCAGAACAGGGACGTGTGTGTGTGTTCTCCATTTCTGTGAGGAAAGGAGCGATTGTTCCTGCAAGCTGGGAACCACAATCTCCTATAGTGAGTCCCCTCCCCCACAGTTAGAACACACACTAGGGAACACCGTTAACCCCTTGATCACCCCCTAGTGTTAACCCCTTTCCTGCCACTGACATTTACACAGTAATCAGTGCATTTTTATGGCACGAATCGCTGTATAAATGCCAATGGTCCCAAAAATGTGTCAAACGTTTCTGATGTGTCCGCCACAATGTTGCAGTACCGATAAAAATCGCAGATCGCCGCCATTACTAGTAAAAATCTATCCCCTATTTTGTAGACGCTTTAATTTTTACGCAAACCAATCAATATGCTTATTGCGATTTTTATTACCAAAAATATGTATAAAAATACACATTAGCCTAAACGAAGGAAAAAATATGCTTTTTTGGAAAAAAATAAAAAATTGGGGATATTTATTATAGCAAAAAGTACAAAATATTGTGTTTTTTTCAAAAATGTCGCCTTTTTTTTAAAGTACAAATAATAAAAACCACAGAGGTGATCAAATACCACCAAAAGAAAGCTCTATTTGTTGGGTACAATGGTCGCAAAACTGGGCAATTTTCAGTTAAAGCGACGCAGTGCCGAATCGCAAAAAATGGCCCTGTCATTGAGCAGCCAAATCTTCCGGGGCTGAATTGGTTAAAGAGTGAACTGAACTTACTGGGAAGTACTACAACAGAGCGCAAAACCTCCACAACATCACACACGGTACAAGCGGGCACCTTTACATAACTGCCTTTTGGTTTGTGGTCACTTCAGGTTGAACGAAATGTTGCCCAATCCCAAAACACAGGCAAAGGAAATAGATTTTATCTACAAAAAGGACCAAGGGGCTGTGGCGATATAAAACATGTTCATGAGCTAAGGGCCCATTCACACCTCAGCATTGTGCTACTTGATGCCTACTGCTTCAAGCTCGAAAAAGCTTTTTTGGGGCAGAAATTAGCATTTTTGCACTCAGACTTTTAAGGAGAATTCAGCTTCTTTGCACAGTGAAGGCACACTATGAGTTAAGCCCAAGGAGCTGCATGACATCTGCTGGGCTTATTCCTATTATTTACATTTAACAGGTTTATTGCACTGCTGGAGAGACACTCCCTGGGGATCTGAGGAGAGAAGCACTCAGAGTTGCCATGCCTGCCCCTTCCCTTTGCTGCTCATTCTCAGAAGCCGTGGTATTTTGTGAATGTGTTCACATGATATCATGGCTTCTGTGAATAGGCAGGAGGAGGGGTGGGGAGTGATGGGAATAGCAGCTGTAGCGACTCTCCCCTTAAAGATGCAGAGCTCAGAATCACTATAAACCTGTCAGATATAAATAATAAAGCTAAGCCCAGGAGGTGTCATGCACCTTGCTGGACTTAATTCTAGTGTGCCTCCACATAAGATGTCATCCCAGGACACGCCTCCCATGTGGTCGTAGGGCTGTGCAGCAGCGCGATCTGTCACCAGACACAGCCCATGACTGATCACTGTACCGGCCCGCTGCCAGTGTCATGTGCATGCTGTGACCTATCGCAGCAGATCACATGACAATTATAAACAATGGATGGCTTCCTTCCATCTGTACTATTTAAATAGCTTTGACCAATCACAGCTAATCACAACAAAAGACACTGGATGAATTTGTTTTATTCAGTAAAAATTATTGCTTATACCGATAAAATTCATTGGTATATGCAACCATAATGTGTAAAAAAACTCTTCCCTAGAGTACAGTGTCAATATAGTAACACATTATTGCTCTGGTCACAGTGTGTTAGGAAAAAAAAAAGGATTTATGAATTATTTTTCACCTTTTTTTTATTTTTAAATACTGTCTGTCACCGGTCAATATTCCTGATCACTGTCACACCAGTTATATGATGATGCTGCACTGCACTGGTGACAGTATGTAAAAAAAAAAAAAAAAAAAAAAATTCCAAATAATTATGACAAAAAAACTTAAAAACCCGCCATGCCTCTTACTAAATACCTTGGACAGTCTACTTTCCAAAAAGGGGTAATTTGGGGGGTATTTGTGCTGTCCTGGTGTTTTATGGCCTCAGGAAATGAGTTGAGGCTATCAGTACATCAGGATTGATCGACTTTCAGATATCTACCATAGTTTGTGGACTCTATAACTTTCCTACAGACTAAATAATATACACAGATTTGGGTTATTTTCAACATACTTGACGTGATGGTAGCCGTATTAGTGCAATTGTGATAGAGAAAATTTAGTACTGTCCGTGATACTTTTTTATTTTCCAGAAGGATGGATTTGATTTAAAGCGGAGTTCCACCCAAAAATTAAACTTCCGCTTTAAGGGAAGGTGACCCCCTGCCATGTCACATTTGGCGTGTCATTTTTAAGGGGGGGGAGCGGAAACCCTCTTTTTAGAGGGTTTCCGCTCCCACTTCCTCCCTGGTCCTAGATGATTGCTCGGCCAATCACGATGCACAGCGTGGCTCGCTCATGCGCAGTGTGTGCCCGGCTGTGAAGCCACAGTCGGGTGCCCACAGTAGTGATGCCAGCACTGTGGAGAGGAGGAGGAGACAAGTGGGGCTTTGTTTCCCCCACATCGCTGGACTCCGGGACAGGTGAGTGTCTGATTATTAAAAGTCATCAGCTGCAGTATTTGTAACTTTTTATTGTAGTAAAAACTCTGCTTTAAATCAAGTCCATTTAAATCATAATTTTTTAAAGACCAACTGTCATCTCTGCCCCAGAGGCTCCCCCCCAGCCCCCATGTTGACTCACCCACAGTTCCATTCACTTTATTGGGACGGCTGGTGATGCGGCAGTGACACAGCAAGGTAAGTGACGTGGCAGCGGTAGGTGAGTGGATGCCCGCTAGTAGGCGCTGCCATGATGGATCTTAAATGACAGGTGCTTTTAAATGTAAGGACTCATTCTTGCTGGTAGTTAGAATCTTTAATATTTGCAAACAAAATGAAGGTTTCCTATTTAGAATAATAAGCTGTCAGGTTAGTAAAACCGCGATATCAGAACCGATTCAATCATACAGTTTGTAGTGTACACAGATTTGCAAAATAATGGGATGAAGGAATATTCCAAAACGTTGTTTTATGTCGAGGTTACTGTGAAATTGTGTGAATGCATCAATGCTAGAGCCGAAACAACTAATCGATTATGAAATTAATTGATTATGAAAATTGTAATCGATTAATCGGGCAGTAACATAATGGGGTTAAAAAAACTAAAATTAGCCCTTTATAGTACAAAAAAGCAAATCGCTACTGTAAATAAATATTTCTTTCACTGTCCCACAGTAAAAAAAATAACCCCTTACAGTAGCGATTATTTGCTCTTTTTGTACTTATTTTTGTTTTTTTAACCCCATTATGTTACTAAACATCTCAGGCCTGGGGTCACACCTCTGCGTTTTTTATGCTTTTTGCAGAAACGCACTACAGTTCAGTTCCATGTTTTTCTAAGGGACACGTTCACATCCATGATTTTTTTTTCAGCTGCTGCGTATTTGGAAAGGGCAAGGACTTTTTAATGCAAAACGGTGCTATTTTTTTTTTTTTTTTTGGTTCAATATACTTCAATGGAGAAGCTGCAGAAAAGCATGTAATGTGTTTTTGCTGCAATTTGTGTTTTGTAATCTGCCCAACAACAAATTGGCCCAAAAAAAATTAAAAATGCCAATTTTTTTAAGGCTATTATCCAATTAATCGGAACAATAATCGGCCAACTAATCGATTATGAAAATAAGCGTTAGTTGCAGCCCTAATCAATGCAGTGCATGTTATCTCAGCTTGGATTCATTGAATGAGTTTACCAAAAATGTAAATATTGCAGAATACACAGCCTCGTGCTACATAACTAAGCTCCGTTTCATGACGAATAAACTAAATTATTATTGTATCTTAAAGCGGAAATCCATCCCGATTCCCTCATGAGGATGGCGGCGGGGCAGCCGAGACCCGAATGATTGCTTGGCTTCTTCGGCTGCCGACATCGCGGGTACCCTGGACAGGTAAGTGTCCTTATTAAAAGTCACCAGCTACAGTGTTTGTAGCTGCTGACTTTTCATTTATTTTTAAGCCGGACCTCCTTTTTAAATAGAAAACTATCTTTGAAATGATTTTTACTCCAAAAGCATTAAAAATCTATTTGATAGAAATAAAAAAATCTGGTTAAAATTATTTATTTTAATCATTAATTTATTTTAAATAAAATCATTAATTTGCATCCACCCTGCACCCAGCTATGATCACGGTGTGGACAGGGGCTTAGAGTTGGACTAACTACCTAAGTAGTATAATTAGAATAGAGAATGGGAAGGAAACTGCAGCCTCAAATGTTCACTCTTTACGGATACCACATCGCTTCACAAAGGAAAACCAACTAATTATTTATTTTCATTCTCACCATATATTATGCTGCTTGCCTTATTAAAGCAGAACTCTCTCATTCAACATGAACTGTTTATAATCCTTATGCAGCTAGCAATAAAGTGGTATTAAATCCAAAACCAAGTGCCTGAGCTGTCTATTGTATAGAGCATTAGAAATCAAGTGACTGTGGATGACGTGTTCGGTGTGGCAACAACCTGTGGATTTCCACAGCACTCAGCATAGTATCTGCTAGTTGGACGTGCTGGTATTTGTAGTTCTTCAGAGCGATGTGGGGATGCTGGGCATTGTCTGGTTGCCTACAGTCCCTGGCTTCCACTGATGTCCCAGATCCTTGTGGTTTGTCCCTGGAAAGAATGTTGGGGTGCCCGCCTCCCACCCACACCTGCGCTCTCTGGCCTTTTAGTAAAAAAAAAATAAAAAAAATAGTCTCCTAATTTTTTAATCACTTCCATACCATGTGAATTCTTACAACTCTCTCCAACATGTAAAAATTACTCAGAACCCCCAAACATTATATATTAGCAGACAGCCTAGGGAATAAAATGGCGATCATTGCAACTTTTTATGTCACATGGTATTTGCGCAGTCATTTTTCAAAAGCGATTTTTTGGGGGGGGGCAAAAATATTTTCATTAATAAAATAAAAAAAACAGTAAAGTCAGCCCATTATTGTGTATAATATGACAGATAATGTTACGCCGAGAAAATAGATACCCAACATGTCATTCTTTAAAATTGCACACACTCGTGGTATGATGCCAAACTTCGGTACTTAAAAATCTCCAAAGGCGATGGTTTAATTTTTTTTTAAAGGTTACCAGTTTACAGTTACAGAGGAAGTCTAGTGCTAGAAATATTGCTTTTGCTCTAGCGTTCGCTGTGATTCCTCACATGTGTGGTTTGGACGTTGTTTACATATGCAGGCGCGACTTAGGTATGCGTTCTCTTCTGACTTTTTTTTTATTATTGTTTATTTTATTTTATTTTTTTTCCACTTTCCCTTTAACAATTTTTTTTAATAACTTTTATTCCTATTACAAGGAATGTAAACATCCCTTGTAATAGGAATCTATTGTGACAGGTCCTCTTTATGGAGAGATGAGACCCCACATCTCAATTCCAGCCCGGAAAGCATCAGATTAAAAATTGATGATCTGATGTTTTTCTAGCCGAGACCTTGGCTTTGGTCATTTGTGCGGCCCAGATGTGACGTCATAACGTTGCACCCGGGCCTCCGAGGATCATAGAGATTGCCTGGGACCATCTGTCCCTCGGAAATGTCTATGCCTCTCTTCTGGTGCCGGCCGATTCGTTCTCCAGATCCCCGATCACACGGAAGAAGCCAGAAAAGCACCGTCGCTAAAAACAATCAAGTGGCTGAACAGCCGATATGATGGTTCTTATTGTGCTCAGAATCCCTGACTCTAAAAAATGATATCTGGATGATGCCTGTAGCTGCAGCCATCACTTAGATATCTCCACCACTGCCCTGGATTTGCGCCTAGACTCAAAGCCCTGAAATAACCACTAAAACACTATGTGGGATTCTATAACAATTTAACATTTTAGTAGTCCTAACGGACATTTTGGTATCACTGCAATCGTCAGAACCAGGAAAATATATTTAGGGCTGTTCTTTGGTAGTAGGTTATTGTATTAGTAAGAAATATACAGCTACATTTAAAAATATATATTTTCTATTTTGTGACAATTTCCCTTTGATCAGGAAATAGCCATTACAATTTCACAGCAAATGAAAGGCCAATCCCCCCCCACACAATATAATACACCTGACTACACCAAGTAATTATAATAATATGTACAGAGTTACTAACACATGTCAACGTATCAAAACTTTGTTTAGGTGTTTAGATTTGTTTTACTCTCCATCATGATCATCACCCTCCATACATAGAATGGGAAAGCCAAGTAGGATTTTTTACCACTTCCCATCCGCGCTATAGATGATTGATAGACGCTATAGACGACAGCGCGGACTCCAATTGCCGGGAGGACGTCAATAGACATCCTCCCCTTTTCACACGCAACGTGCGCCCCCTGCAGGGCACGCGCTGTGATAATCGAGTCACTGAGACTCAGGCGATTACCGATCCGTGATCAGCTGTCAGCCAATGACAGCTGATCCTTTGTTTACATCACATGATCGGTAATCGTTCCCAAGGAAGAAGCAGACACATCAGCCTCATCAGTGCCCATGAAAACCCGCCTGCCAGTGCCACCTGCCATTGTTACCTGCCAGTGCCCACAGTGCCACCTATAAATGCCCACAGTGCCACCTATCAATGCCCACCAGTGATGCCAATCAGTGGCACCTAGCAATGCTGCCTATCAGTGTAACCTACCAGTGCCCATTACCGCCATCCATCAGTGCCCATCACTGCCACCTAATAGTGCCACTTCTCAGTGCCCTCCAGTGCCACCTATCAATGCCTTTTAGTGCCACCTCTCAGTGCCCACCAGTGCTGCCTATCATCAGTGCCCACCAGTGCAACCCATCAGTGCCCACCAGTGCAGCCCATCAGTGCCCACCAATGCAACCCATCAGTAAAGCCTCATCAGCGTACATCAATGAAGGATTATTATTTTATTTTTTTAATCTGTCTTTTTATTTTATTTTTAACAAAAAAAAAAAAAAACGCAGAGGTGATCAAATACTATCAAAAGAAAGCTCTATTTGTGGGGAAAAAATGATCGCAATTTCATTTGGGTGCAGTGTTGTATGACCGCACAATTGTCATTCAAAGTGCATCAGCGCTGAAAGCTGAAAATTGGTCTGGGCAGGAGGGAGGTTTAAGTGCCCAGTAAGCAAGTGGTTAAAGTGGTATTCCACCCAAAAAAGAACCCCCCCCCCCCTCCACTGCCACATTTGGCACTTTTTAGGGGGGAGGAAGGAGCAGGTGCCTGGTTTTGAAAGGTGCCCATTCCCACTTCCGGGTCAGCCTCTCCTCCTTCCCCCACTGCCTTCTGGGACCCAGAAAATGCAGCGCGACTTGCGCATGCACAGTAGGAAACGGGCCTTGAAGTCTAAAGACTTCACTGCTGGTTTCTTTTACTTGCAATGCTGGCGTTGTGACGAGAAAGGTCCCCCGTCGAATAATGCCCACCCTGTACTGCGCATGTCAGCGCTTGCGTAGTACGAAGCACTACAGTGCCGCCGAATAGCTCCAAACATGAACAGCTTGTACACGGCTCCTGCACTCAGCAGACGACTTCGTGCCACTCGCGCCCGCACGCTCCCGATGCTCGTGCAACTCTGCAAGGGGCGGATATAATGTTGATTAAAGCGTGTGAGTGGCGGATGCCTACAGAAGAGGCTGTATTTAATAATGATGGGCTGAGCTGATATATTGGGGGTGGATTTCTCAATAATACATACGCCCCTTTCAGAAATCAACCCCCATCGTATGAGCTCTGCCCATCATGATACAATACGGCCTCTTCTGTATGCATCTGCCCCTTGCAAAATTCAATGAATAATACACCCTCCCCTTGCAGAGTCGCACGAGCATCGGGAGCGTGCGAAAGCGTGTGGCACAATGTCGTCTTTATTGCGCAGGTGCCGTGTACAGCTGATCAACAGCTGTTCATGTTCGGAGACTTTCGGTGGCTCCGTTGTGCTCCATACTGCGCAAGCGCTGCGCCTGCGCAGTACAGGGCGGGCATTATTCGACAGGAGTCATTTCTCGTCAGAACACCAGCACCTGCACCCAAAGTCGATAGATGAATTGGCTTTGGGTGCCCCCCCCCTCGACAGGCAACTGTCCTTATATTAAAAGCCAACAGCTACAGTATTTGCTCCACTTTAAGGCCCCTTTCACACTGGGGCGTTTTTTCGAGTGTTATTCGAGCGAAGCCTCATCTGCAATCCCAATGTGCTGGTAAAGCACCGCTAAGACCCTAACGTTTTAGGGCGTTTTTGCAGTGCCTCAGTGTGAAAGGATAAGTCGTTTTTACAGCGCTTGCAATTCATTTCAATGGAGAGGAGCGTTTTTGGAGCGTTTTTTTTTTCAGCGCCTAAAAGCTGCTCTAAATATGCTGTTTGCAGGACTCAGTGTGAAAGGGTCCATTGAGATGCATGGAGAGCATTTTAATAGCGCTATTTTTAACGCTAAAACGCTGTAAAAACTCTTCAGTGTGAAAGGGGTTTAAGGAAAAAGGTAAGCAGTATTTGTTACGGTTTCAATTAAATTGGTAGTAAAGTCCAGTCCTAAAAATTTGGGGAAAGAAAAAAAAAAAACCGTCCCCCTCTGGTTCTCTCAAAATGGTCATGACTGATGAAGGTCTGCAGACCGTCTCCCGAACGGCACACTCTTAGCCGGCCTCCCCTTGTCAGAACGCAATGGCACAGCAGGGGAGATCGCTGCATCAGATGGTTTGTACAGCGGCTCCGACTGAGTGGTCAATTTATTTTTCATTCAACCTGCTGGGTTTAATGAAAAAAACTTAGTAGTGTGTAAGACATGATCTGTTCGAATTGCATGCCCACTTTCTGCCAGGATAGTCAATGCTAACAGTACAGGCTCTGTAAATGGAAAGACAGAGCAATAGTTCCCTAGAACGGTTACTATTGGAGGTAAACATAAAACAAACAGCAAAGCAAGTGAGCTCTCATGGTAAGAACTGCACCAAGACACAAGCAAAATGTAGGCAGCACCTGCAATAAGAACTTCATTATCAGTGAGTACTTCCTAAGATTTATCTAATAAAGGATGCAGACACTACAGCTTTACTTATTAGAACACCGAGATTTGCTCAGGTGGTAATAATGAATACTGACCCTAAGTGCCGGTTCACACAGGGGCAACACGACTTCCCAGTGCGACTTTGCGAGACGACTTCAGCGCGACGTACAACTGGACTTCAAGTTGCCTCTAGGACAGACGACTTTGCCAGTGGCCAATCAAACAATAATCAGCTCTGTGGGAGGGAGGGGTTTTCCTGAGAAAACCATTTTCTCTTCCTGTAAAGTTGCTTCAGTTAAGACAAGTGATCCGACTTTGGAGGCAACTTCCATTGAAATCAATGGGCACAAGTTGCCTTGAAGTAGTACAGGAACCTTTTCTGAAGTCGGAGCGACTTCAGTAGTGTACATTAAGGCCTCGTACACACGATAGGTTAACCAGAGGATAACGGTCTGATGGACCGTTTTCATCGGTCCAAACCGATCGTGTGTGGGCCCCATAGGTTATTTAACCTTCGGTTAAAAAAAAGCCAACTTGCTTTAAAATTTAACCGATGGATTCCTAACCAATAGGTCAAAACCGATCGTTAGTACGCACAACCATCGGTTAAAAATCCATGCATGCTCAGAATCAAGTCGACGCATTCTCTGGAAGCATTGAACTTCGTTTTTTTCAGCACATCGTCGTGTTTTACGTCACCGCGTTCTGACACAAATCGTTTTTTTGTTACTGATGGGTGTAGGCACGACGGACCATCAGTCAGCTTCATCGGTTAACCTATGACAACGGTCCGTCGGTCCGTTCTCATCGGATGGACTGATCGTGTGTACGCGGCTCAAGCTGGCTCTCATTCACTTCAATGGAATTTCTCATGTCGGGCGACACAAGTCGAGATCCCAAGTCGCTGTAGTGTGAACGGCACGAAAATTCAAGAACGCGTCTGGAAAGAACAGCTATTTCTTCAGAACAAAATAGGTACAAATCTACAACAAAATTTGTTTCAAATCCTTGCAGTATACATCGATCACTTTGCAGGGATTGTTTTATTTCCCCACCAAAGTGGGGAACATTGCCATTAGCTGTCTGTCTGGGGTTTTTCAACCTTCTTATTCCCAAACAAATTATATTGAGCTACAGTATATTGAATGAAAACTAAATAATCCAGTGAAGCTGAAAGCAACTTTATCATAAAGGAAAAAACCTGACTCACTGTTGACAAGCCAAATGAGAAAAAGTCAAAAGCAAAAAACAATTGTAGATATCAGTAAGAGAAAGATGGAGGCTGCCATTGCTGAGCTCTCTTTCTGAAAATGCTAGCTGCATGGCTGTGATTCTGTAAGTCTATTCATACTTCTGCCTTCCTGGGTTGCGTTAACATGTACAAAGGTTCCATTCACACTTGTGTGACTTAGGAGTGCAAATTTGGATTCGACTTTGATCATTGATAACGGACCACTGTTGCAGAACTGTCGCATGCATACGTTTTACGTATACAACTTTTAAGGGTTTACACTGCAGTCTATGGCACTTGAGTCGCATGAAAGTCAGACCAAAATAGTGCAGGAACCTTTTTTAACCAATTAAGGACCGCCTAACACCGATATACGTTGGCAGAATAGCACGGCTGGGCACAGGCACGTACAGGTACATTTCCCTTCACCTGTCCAGCCGTGGGCGGCGCACTCGCGAGCCGGGTCCTAAGCTCCGCGACCCGAGGGACCGATCGCCGCCGGTGTCCTGTGATCGGTCACAGGAGCTGAAGAACGGGGAGAGGTGTGTGTAACCACACCTTCCCCGTTTCTTCTCTGTGGCAGGGTCACTGATTTCTGTTCCCCGTTATAGGGAACGACAATCAGTGAAGTCACACGTCCAGCCCCGCCCCCCTACAGTAAGAATCACTCCCTTAGGGCACACTAACCCCTTAGCGCCCCCCTAGTGGTTAACCCTTCACTGCCATTGTCATTTTCACAGAAATCAGTGCATTTTTATAGCAACTTTTCGCTGTGAAAATGACAATGGTCCCAAAAATGTGTCAAAAGGTGTGCGATGTTTCCGCAGTCACAAAAAAAAAATCGACTGATCGCCGCCATTATTAGTAAAAAAAAAAAAAATATTAATAAAAATGCCATAAATCTATCCCCTATTTTGTAAACGCTATAAATTGTGCGCAAAACCAATCAATAAACGCTTATTGCTTTTTTTTTTACCAAAAATAAGTAGAATACGTATCGGCCTAAACTGAGGGGAAAAAAATTCTATATATATTTTTGGGGATATTTATTATAGCAAAAAGTAAAAAATATTGTTTTTTTTTTTTTCAAATTGTCGCTCTATTTTTGTTTATAGCGCAAAAAATAAAAACCGCAGAGGTGATCAAATACCACCAAAAGAAAGCTCTATTTGTGGGAAAAAAAGGACTCCAATTTTGTTTGGGAGACACGTCGCAAGACCGCACAATTGTCAGTTAAAGCGACGCAGTGCCGAATCGCAAAAACTGGCCAGGTCATTTACCTGCATAATGGTCCGGGTCTAAAGCGGATGTGCCATGGGAAAAAAATATTAAAAGCCAGCAGCTACAAATACTGCACCTGCTGACTTTTAATATTAGAACACTTACCTGTCCTGGAGTCCAGCGCCGATCGCAGCAGAGCAGGAGCGATCGCTCGTCTCTCTGCTGCTTCCCCCGCCATCCACGCTGAGGGAACCAGGAAGTGAAGCGCTGCGGCTTCACTGCCCGGTTCCCTACGGCGCATGCGCGAGTCGCGCCCGCCGATTGGCTCCCGCTGTGTGCTGGGAGCCGAGGGTTCCCAGCACACAACGGGGGGGCGACGGGATGTGACGGAATGCCCGTCTTTTGCCCGGCATTCATGAATGCCGGGCCGGAAGTGGGTGCAAATACCTGTCTTTAGACAGGTTATCTGCACCCCCTCCCCCTGAAAGGTGTCAAATGTGACACCGGAGGGGGGGAGGGTTCCGATCAGCGGGACTCCACTTTAGGGTGGAGAACCGCTTTAAGTGGTTAAGTCGCACATATTTGATAGGTTGTCATTGAAAAACATGGGGTGCTACTTCTGAAGGACATTCAATGTCCAAAGTCGCTTGACAAGTCATGCAAGTGTGTGGATTAGGAACCAATTACAGTAGTCCCTGGTCATGTGATCCCTACGTCATACATTACACAAAATACCCATGAAGGCCAGAGGAACACTGCCACCTTCAGGCTGAAGAGACATCTGACATAATATAGGTTTGAAACATTGTCAGATACAATACAATGCTAGAAAAAAAATAAGACATTTAACCACTTAAGGACCAAGCCTCTTTCTGAGATTTGTTGTGTACAAGTTAAAAAAAATAATTTTTGCTAGAAAATTACTTAGAACCCCCAAACATTATACATTTTGTTTCCAACACCATAGAGAATAAAATGGTCATTGCAATACTCTTTACAACAGTAAAGTTAGCCTATTTTTTTTTTTATATTGTGAAAGATAATGTTACGCTGAGTAAATTGAGATCCAACATGTCACGCTTCAAAATTGCGCCCGCTCGTGGAATGGCGACAAACTTTTACCCTTTTTTGTGTTTTGTTTTGCGTTACAGAGGAGGTATAGGGCTAGAATTATTGTGTAGTTTGATCACGTATGCGTTCGCTTCTGAACGTGAGCTCGGTGGATGGGGCGCATTTAAAAAATATTTTTTTTTCCTATTTTACCTTTTATTTTTTACATTGTTCTTTTAAAGATAAAAATTGTGTCACTTTTATTCCTATTACAGGGAGTGTAAACATCCCTTGTAATAGAAAAAAAAGCATGACAGGACCTCTTAAATATGAGATCTGGGGTCAAAAAGACCTCACATTCCATATTTACACAAAAATGCACTAAAGAAAAATTGTCATTTAAAAAAAAAAAAAAAAGGCCCTTTAAGAGCTATGGGCGGAAGTGACGTTTTGACAGCTCTTCCGCCCTGCGATTGTATGGAGACGGGTGGGGGCCATCTTTCCTTCATTCGTCTCCATACCCAGCCAGCAGAAGGACCCAATCGCCTTCGATAAAAGTGATCTTGCGGCGAATCCGCCGCAGAGACCACTATTAATGGAAACCGGACCGCCCGCTGAAGAAGAGAATACCGGGGTTATGGCAGCTAGCTAGCTGCTGGCATAACAAACCTATCCCTGTTCAAACAGCCGACGCATATTGGCGTGCGGCGGTCCAGAAGTGGTTAAATAATAGAAAAATGTGTTGTTTTTGTGCATTTGTCAGCCTATAAATAAGCAGGATTTTTATGAAGTGTTTACCAAACAAAAACCATATGGGCTCTACACATGCTTTAAATGTGGCATCTGACACACTTTTTTTAAAGCACTCTGAAGCAAAGCACCTGTCACTAAATAAAATGATTTGCTTACAGTCCTGTCCACACGCTGCCCCACATGCTTCAAAGCCCCCATAGATCTCTATGAAAAAGCTCGCTAACAGCACCTGCAGCGTTGGAAGGCTTTTATTCAGTTAGCTTTGCTTGTTTTGGTGGTATTACAGCTATGAGATCTTTCAGGATGCACTGGAAAACCAAAAAGTGAACTGGAAAGACGTCATCAGCAGTCACTTCTGGTTTATGTGTATATATTCTTGAATTGTCCGGTGCATATGTCACATCTGGTGTGCGGTGTGGAGCAGTAGGAAGGTGAACAGGGTCCAGACTGGAGTGGAGCAACTAGCAGATAGCACACACGATGTGCAACATGGGAACTCTATAGCCGAAGGTAAAGGGGACTGGAGAGGGAGGACTGGGCAGCAGTGGATCAGCAGAGCTGAGGGACCGCAGCAGGAGAAACCAGCAGATGTCACATGTGGTGAGCAACATGGGAGCAATATAGCAGGAGGTGAGTGGGGACCGGAGAGAGGAGGATCAGAAAAACAGAATCAGCAAAGCTGGGGGTTACTACTGAGCAGGGAATCAGCATTGCTAAGGGTTACTACTCAGCTGGGGGTTCAGAAGAGCTGCAGGTTACTACTAAGCAGGGGATCTAAAGAGCCAGGGGGTTTTATTGAGTGGGGCATTACAAGAGCAGGGGGTACTACTGAGCAGGGTATCTACTGAATAAATGTACCAATGAGCTGGGGATCTGCATAACGGGGGTACCGATGAGCTGGGGATCTGCGGAACGGGGGTACCCATGAGCCGGGGATCTGCGGAACGGGGGTACTCTTGATCCGGGGATCTGCGGAACGGGGGTACCCATGAGCCGGGGATCTGCGGAACGGGGGTACCCATGAGCCGGGGATCTGCGGAACAGGGGTACCCATGAGCCAGGGATCTGCAGAACGGGGGTACCCATGAGCCGGGGATCTGCGGAACGGGGGTACCCATGAGCCGGGGATCTGCGGAACGGGGGTACCCATGATCCGGGGATCTGCGGAACGGGGTACCCATGAGCCGGGGATCGGCGGAACGGGGGTACCCATGAGCGGGGATCTGCGGAACGGGGGTACCCATGAGCGGGGATCTGCGGAACGGGGGTACCCATGAGCCGGGGATCTGCGGAACGGGGGTACCCATGAGCCGGGGATCTGCGGAACGGGGGTACCCATGAGCCGGGGATCTGCGGAACGGGGGTACCCATGAGCCGGGGATCTGCGGAACGGGGGTACCCATGATCCGGGGATCTGCGGAACGGGGGTACCCATGAGCCGGGGATCTGCGGAACGGGGGTACCCATGAGCCGGGGATCTGCGGAACGGGGGTACCCATGAGCCGGGGATCTGCGGAACGGGGGTACCGATGAGCCGGGGATCTGCGGAACAGGGTACCGATGAGTCGGGGATCTGCGGAACGGGGGTACCGATAAGCTGGGGATCTGCGGAACGGGGGTACCAATAAGCTGGGGGATCTGCGGAACGGGGGTACCAATGAGCTGGGGATCTGTGGAACGGGAGTACCAATGAGCTGGGGATCTGCGGAACGGGAGTACCAATGAGCTGGGTATCTGCGGAATGGGGGTACCAATGAGCTGTGGATCTGCAGAATGGGGGTACCAATGAGCTGGGGATCTGTGGAACGGGTGTACCAATGAGCTGAGGATCTGCTGAGCGGGGGTACCAATGAGCTGAGGATCTGCTGAGCGGGGGTACCAATGAGCTGGGGATCTGCTGAGCGGGGGTACCAATGAGCTGGGGATCTACTGAGCGGGGGTACCAATGAGCTGGGGATCTGCTGAGCGGGGGTACCAATGAGCTGGGGATCTGCTGAGCGGGGGTACCAATGAGCTGGGGATCTACTGAGCGGGGGTACCAATGAGCTGGGGATCTGCTGAGCGGGGGGTTCCAATGAACTGGCTGGGGTTCTACTGGGCCTTTTTGGAACAAACAGAAAATGAACACACACAGGGCATTTGCCACGCTTTATTAAAGCTTCATAGAAGCATCAAAAACACATGTTGAAGTAGTAGGCGCTTTAACGTGTGTTAAAGTTAAAACAAGTGTAAACGAGTCCGAATGATCGTCAAGTTAAAAATGTTGATGCTGCTAAATTTGCTCTGGACATCTATGCATCAATTAACGCTGGTCATAAAATGGTTAAAGAACTCAACAGCTCCCCACCCCACCCCCACCAAAGAACACAGGCAATAAAGAACTGCATGTCTGTACTGTGTGTTCTATAAATCATGATCATAGATGGCTCTCAGTGTTAATGACCTCATTAATGAGCAGGGCATTACATCTAGAAGTACCTACATTGCTCATCACACTACGTCAAATTGGAAGATAAGGCTAACGTTTCCTAAAAAGTTCCCTCCCCCTCCTCCTAACTATCCTGTATAAAAAAAGATCAGCGTACCTACCTATTTTTAACCTGGTCCAGTCACGTGATTCTGCCGGGAACCCTACTGCGCATTCGCAAAGCCCGGTCCTCTCTCCTATTGGCCCAGCGGCTGGGGGAGGGAGCCCCGTGCTTTCGTCACGGGCCGTGGCCCAGAGTCCCGGAAGTGGGAAGGGATATCTGTCAAAGACAGGTATCCTGTCCCCCCTCCCCCGAAAGGTGCCAATTGTGGCACCGGAGGGGGGAGGAATCCGATGAGCGGATGTGACCTATAAACTGTACAATTTAGTTGAACAACAAACTGAAATCTTTTAGGCGGAGGGAAGTAAAAATAATTAAAAAAATCTATATTATGGTTGCATAAGAGTGCACACCCCTACACTAATTCTTTGAGGGCTGTGCACAGGAGATGCCCTCGCAATCTCACAGTCTACAAAGAAGAGTGGGCAAATATTGCCAAGTCATGATGTGCCATGCGGATAGACCTACAAAAAGGATCTGAAATGATTTATCTTTGTCTCATTTATTTACATCATAGAAACCTGACGTTTGTTGTGAGTATTTACATAGAGAGAGGTGCGAGACTGGACTGACCTGTTCAAGCTGACAAGTTAATGATTGTTTACAGAAGTGGGGTGCATACAACACAACAAACCTGCAGAACACTGGACTACACCTGCAAAGGGTTAAACGTAGTCCTGTTCTCCTATATCTCACTATACTTTGCATCATGTGGGTCAGTGGTGGCCAACTTTCTTGATATGGGGAGCCACAAGTCTGGCCCTTGACATCACTAAAGGGCTGCACATAAAATTCAGTGAATATTCAGTGTCAGAGAGAACAGACACACAACCGGGATAGTCAAAGACTAAGAGCATGATACAAGACTGCATGGTCAGAGACTGCAGACATAATACAAGAGATGGTCAGATACTGCAGACACTACACAAGAGATGGTCAGATACTGCAGACATGATACAAGCGATGGTCAGAGACTGCAGACACGATACAAGAGATGGTCAGTCACTGCAGACATGATACAAGAGATGGTCAGAGACTGCAGACATGATACCAGAGATGGTCAGAGACTGCAGACATGATACCAGAGATGGTCAGAGACTGCAGACATGATACCAGAGATGGTCAGAGACTGCAGACATGATACCAGAGATGGTCAGAGACTGCAGACATGACACAAGTGGTGATCAGAGACTGCAGAAACGATACAAGAGACGGTCAGAGACTGCAGGCACGATACCAGAGATATTTAGAGACTGCAGACATGACACAAGAGATGGCCAGATACTGCAGACATTATACCAGAGAAGATCAGAGACTGCAGGCACGATACCAGAGATATTTAGAGACTGCAGACATGACACAAGAGATTGCCAGATACTGCAGACATTATACCAGAGAAGATCAGAGACTGCAGACATAATACCAGATTTGGTCAAAGACTGCAGACATGATACTAGAGATGGTCAGAAACTTCAGACATGATAACAAATTTGGTCAGAGACTGCAGACATCATACAGGAGATGGTCATAGACTGCAGACATGATAAAGGAGATGGTCATAGACTGCAGACATGATACAGGAGATGGTCATAGACTGCAGACATGATACAAGAGATGGTCATAGACTGCAGACATGATACAGGAGATGATCAGAGACTGCAGACATGATACAGGAGACGGTCAGAGACTGCAGACATGATACAAGAGATGATCAGAGACTGCAGACATGATACCAGATTTGGTCAGAAACTGCAGACCTGATTCAATAGTCAGAGACTTCAAAAATAACACAAGAGATGGTCAGAGAATGCATTGTGCTAGCATCTGCACCTTCCCAAGGAAACTACATTTCCCATCATTCAATACATAACAGGTGGCAAAAAAGCGTGTTTGAGAAGAAAGGAATAGGTGGGCCATATGCTTAATCAAACATGCAAAAGTGGGTGGGGCCTAGCCATATCCTAAATGTTGACAGACATGCCTGGGTTACCCCTCCATTACAGTTACACCCTCTGTAATGTCACGGCACAAGGCTGTATGCCGATCTGGAACCAATGCAGAGAGTGACAATGCAGCGGTTAGAATAGAGAGGAACTGAGCCTTCACCTAAATACAGGAAATAGGCCCGTAAGCCCTCAGCAGCCACAGCCAGGATTTTGTCACAATACTTGCTGTGTAATAAAACACGTGCAGAGATATGTTCTAGATACGACAGTGCTTTACTGAATATTGAATTTCTGTCGTTCATTACAAAGGTTTAAATCAAACTTAAAGGGGTTGTAAAGGTACAATTTTTTTTCCCTAAATAGCTTCCTTTACCTTAGTGCAGTCCTCCACTTACCTCATCCTTCCATTTTGCTTTTAAATGTCCTTATTTCTTCTGAGAAATCCTCATTTAGGAAAAAAAAAGTGTACCTTTACAACCCCTTTAACAAGAAACCTTTAATTCTATTCTAATACAGAGCCTTAGGCCCCTTTCAGACGTCCGCTTCGTCTGTCCGTTCATTACAAGTCCGTTAACGGACTTGTAATGAATCCCTATGGGGACGCGTCCGTTAGCGGATGGAGCATCCGCTAGCGTCCGCGTCAGTCGGGTTCCGCTTTTCCGAACGGAAGAAACCCTATTTTTCTTCCGTTCGGCGGAGCGGAACTGATGCAGATGGACAGACGGTCCGTCTGCATCAGGTTCCCCATAGGGGACAGCGGAGCAGAGACAGGGCGGTCCCTGCACTGTGTGCGGGGACCGCCCTATCCGCCGACAGCTCAGCGGGGATCCCCGCTGAGCTTTGGCGGACACACGGAGCGGACCGAGAAACGGTCCGCTCCGTGTGAAAGAGTTAATCAAACCCCTGAACCAGTGTTTCTTAACCACTTAAGACCCGGACCTTTAGGCAGCGAAAGGACCTGGCCAGTTTTTGCGATTCGGCAATTTAACTGACAATTGCGCGGTCGTGCGACGTGGCTCCCAACAAATTGACGTCCTTTTTCCCCCACATACAGAGCTTTCTTTTGGTGGTATTTGATCACCTCTGCAGTTTTTATTTTTTGCGCTATAAACAAAAACAGAGCGAAAATTTAAAAAAAAATGCAATATTTTTTACTTTTTGCTATAATAAATATCCCCCAAAAATATATATATATATAAAAAAAAAAAATTCTCAGTTTAGGCCGATACATATTCTTGTACCTATTTTTGGTAAAAAAATCGCAATAAGCATTTATATATTGGTTTGAGCAAAATTTATAGCGTTTACAAAATAGGGGATAGTTTTACTGCATTTTTATAAAAAAAACATTTTTTTACTACAAATGGCGGCGAACAGCGACTTTTTTCGTGACTGCGACATTATGGCGGACACTTCAGACAATTTTGACACATTTTTAGGACAATTGTCATTTTCACAGCAAAAAATGCATTAAAAATGTATTGTTTACTTTTAAAATGACAATTGCAGTTTGGGAGTTAACCAAAAGGGGGCGCTGAAGGGGTTAAGTGTGACCTCATTTGTGTTTCTAACTGTAGGGGGGTATGGCTGTAGGTGTGACATCATTGATTGCGTTTCCCTATAAAAGGGAACACACGATCAATGACGGCGCCACAGTGAAGAACGGGGACGCTGTGTTTACACACAGCTCTCCCCGTTCTTCAGCTCCGTGGACCGATCGCAAGACTCCAGCGGCGATGGGGTCCCGCGGTCACGGAGCTTCGGACCGGGTCGTGGGCGCGCGCCCGCGACCCACAGCTGGGCACTTAAAGAGGACGTACCCGTACGTGATTGTGCCCAGCCGTGCCATTCTGCCGACGTATATGTGCAGGAGGCGGTCCTTAAGTGGTTAAACTATGGTTCAGGACCCAAATTTGATCACAGCTATCATTTTGTAGGGTCCCGGCTTGACTGTGTGTCCTAGTTTGTTCAAGTGTGGGATCAATTGATCACTATTAAGTACATTTTTCATCTGAGGGGGTGGATAAGTTGGAGGTCCGCTCAATGATTGGGTTCCTTAATGAAACACGCATTACTACACTATACTGGATTGCTAAAGTGTTATCAGTTTTTTAAAGTGCAGCTTAAAGCCAAACTTCTTCTTTTTGGATAGAGTGAAGAAGTGCAGGAGACCACAGACACTGCTGTCTTTATTACTGCTGGGGAAATTCCTTCTTCCCCATTTGCCTTTGATTACCTGTCACCAGGACAGAAATGCTATGATATCGAAATTAATAACAGAAATCAAGAGAAAATCATCTTCAATTGAGAAACACTCGTTACACTTGTCTAAGACTGGTTTTTGCCCTCACTTTGGAGCAATTTCCTCTCATTTCCTGTTGCGACAATGTGCAAGTAAGCTATGCATTTTTTGTACATTACAACAAAAGTTCCCCCCACCCAATTAAACAATGGATTTATAAGCTCTGACTGTAACCCTTAAAGTCTTTCATTCAACTTCAAATAGTTCATTTGGACCAAGCTGATCCAAACAATCTATTTCCTTCACTAAGGATGCACCCACTGTGGGCATGGTATAAATAGTATGTGGCCACATAGTATACAGCACTGTATCCAGCAATGGTATGTGAACTTCCCATCCCACTTCTGAAACAAACTGCACTGCTCAGCCATTCACAGGAAGCTTTGTATTTTTATAAATGAATGCAAAGCTTTCTCTGATTGGCTGATGTGGATATTGTGATGGCATCTGCCCACCTCTTTGTTGGGTTAAAGTCTGCCAATTGAGAGATTGGCCTAAATTCTATATCTTATGCCGCGGACACACGATCGTTTTTTTTGACGTGAAAAATGCAATTTTTTTAATTGGTCATTAAAAACGATCGTGTGGTAGGCTCCAGAGCATTTTTCTCGACGTGAAAAATAAAAAAATTTAGAACATGCTCTAATTTTTCTCGTCGTGAAAAACGGTCGTGTGTAGGCTTTAACGACGGCGAAAAAAACGCACATGCTCAGAAGCAAGTTATGAGACGGGAGCACTCGTTCTGGTAAAACTACCGTTTGTAATGGAGATAGCACAATCGTCACGCTGTGACAGACAGAAAAGCACAAAGACTGAAAAGCGCGAATCGTCTCTCACCAAATTTTTACTAACACAAAATCAGCAAAATCAGCTTAAAGGGTGGAGCCATCTGAATGGAACTTCCCCTTTAAAGTGCCGTCGTACGTTACCGCGCTTTGCGCGAGCATTTTTTTTTTCACGATCGTGTGTATTCAAGGCAGGCTTGACAAGAATCACGTCGAGAAAAACGTTGTTTTTCCCATGACATGAAAAATGGTCGTGTGAACGCGGCTTTACATACAAGTCTGTTTCAGCCCAGGTTCACACTGGGTACGATTTGAGATGCGATTTCACATGTCAAATCGCATCTCAAATCAACGGCATTTGCCGGCAATGGCACCGTCCTTATTGGTGCGACGCCGCACCGATTTCAAAAAGTAGTTCCTGTACTACTTTTTGCGATTTCGGGCCGCGATTTACATTGATATCTGTGCAGAAACCTGCACAGATGTCTCTTAAATCGCGTCCGAAATCGGGACTGCCAACGGGAGTAAAATCGTGCGCGTTCAGCTGAACTCGCACGGTTTCACTCCCGCAGACAAGTGTAAACCTGGGCTCAAAGTCAAACTTCAGGCACAAAAAAAAAACCTCAAATACATTCTTCAAGAGCTCCAAAGCATATAAAAAAGCACTTTGTGTGCACCAAATCCATTTGCAAACAATGATAATACGTTGAAATGTTACTGTGATACCATCACTGCGATACCAAGTAGCCTGAATGGTGAGAACTGTGGAAGGGACCAAGCAGGTCCACCTACCGGTACTACTAGGTGCTTGCAGAAATCTACAGAGAGGTGGATATAAGACCAGTCACCGTGCACAAGGAGAGAACACAGCAGTGACCGGTCTTTATTATTGGAAGCTTCCCCACAGAGGAAAAGTCAAGTTGTGGTTTCATGCAGGATTACTGCACAGACCTGGGCGAAATATACACAGGGCACCAAATGGGCCTTCTATTTGGATAGTATTTGTTTTGTTTGGTTTTCAGCTTTAGATTATATATTTGGCAGATTTTCTACACAAACTGGGCTTGTGCAAAACAACCCATTAGTATTCCAGGACTGACGGGTCTAGTGCTACTCCTACATTTGCACCTCATTATAAAGTTATTTCATCTGTAAACAGGAAAAATGGGCTCACGCACTGTTTACCAGACCCAATCTAGAACGGAAAGATCATTTTTGAGTGGACTTGCCCTTTTAAGAGTTCCTGAGGGAATGCAATGGCAAAAATCCATGGAGCGAGGTCAGAGTTGGCAAAAGCTACACTGCGCTTCTAGTTTATGGAGCTGCTGCCAACATTACTTAAGTGAAGGTAGGCATAGCAAAAACGTGGAGTGAACCCAATCACCTAACTGAAAAAGAATGATGTATAATCATCTCTAGAAAATCACTGTTCTGCTTATTTCTACCTCTCTATCAAACATCTTCACGCTTGGTACAATACTACTTCTTTTGCAGGGAACAGATTTTAATTTTGGGATATTTTTTTTTGCCAGTATTTATTGCAAAACCGGATATTTTCTTAAGGGAACTCAGCAAAAAAAAAAAGAAATATCCTTTAACGTAATTGGAAAGGCGGAAGGTTTTTTACCTTTATGCAGTCCATTCTGGTCTGTAGAGAATCTGTGAGCAGATCACCTACTGAATTGGAACAGAATGGGATGGAATGGGGCAACACTGAAGCTTAAAGTGGATGAAAACCCGAAAAAAAAAAACATTTAAATTAAAGCGGTTGTAAACTCGCATTGACATTTTTTTTTTTACCTGCAAGGCAAAAGTCATAATGAGCTAGTATGCACCGCATATTAGCTCATTATGAAATACTTACCTCGGAATGAGGTAGGGAACTTACCCGGTCCACGCCGAGCGTGTCTTCCGGGTATTGGTGCTCCAGCGCTTTGATTGGCTTGAGCGGCGATGACGTCACTCCCGCGCATGCGCGCGGGAGATTTCCTTTCCGGCATGGGTCGGCCCGGCCGGCCCTTCAGCCGAGGATCCCCCCTGCGCATGCGCCGCTGCAATCAGCGGCGCATTGCGAGGGGAATATCTCCTAAACCGTACAGGTTTAGGAGATATTCTTTATACCTACAGGTAAGCCTTATTTTAGGCTTACCTGTAGGCCAAAGTCAAAAAAGTGGGTTTACAACCACTTTAAGGTTTGTACCTTGTACAGTATAGGATTTCATGTCATCTGTGTCCCGTCTTGCCACAAAGAGTTAATCCAGCTCTGAGCAGTCCTCTTATCTTTTTTTCAGTGAGATAAAAATGGACAACAGAGAAATAGTAGTCAGTTCTTCCCCCTTGCTGTGAGTGGTAAGGGGATTTACATATCTAATGCATGAGCCTGGGACAGGCATTCTGTGTACTTCAGATCCCCTCTTTTTTTTCCAGCTCTCACAGGATTGGCTGCTCCACACCTCAGCATGGTTGGGCATGCTGAAGTCATGTGGTGACTTTTCTGGGTTTTGACTGGATGTTAGTGATTAAGGATGAGCTCCGGCGTGTTTGCACAGCCCACATGCAGAGCCCGCCAGGAAGTCGGCACTGCGCTGCGCTAATCACAGGCAGTGAGACATTTCCCGATCTCTGCAGCCGTGCATCGGGACAATGTCTCACTGCCTGTGATTAGCGCAGTGCAGTGCCAACTTCCTGGCGGGCTCTGCACGTGGGCTTTGCGAACATGAAGGAGCTCATTCTTATTAGTGATCATAGCAGACGTTCAGTGAAGGAAATACACAGGAGAAAATGCATGCTGACAAGGGGAAGTGTAGAGGTGGGCGGGGAGTCTACTGACATCATGACTCCACCCACAGAGCTCCAGACAACAGACCCACCCACAGAATCTGCAGTTTACGCTTTCCCGGACTTGTCCATATGACCTTTGACCCCGAGAATCCACCTTCTAACCTCTGGGGGAGGCCCCTGTTCTAATTCCTGAGTCCTGGCCTTATTCTTCAATGGGAAACCCTAACAGGCAGAGGGGAAACATTTGACAGGTAAGGATACATGCAGGAGGCATCTATATCCTTATAGATCAGCACTATGGCAGTAGTTTAGAAAGGATGAGAGTGGCTTTACATCCACTTTAACAAAATTGTTAGGTCTATGGGCAGGTGGATGTAAATGCATATGTGTCCGTTTAAATCCCTTTACCGCCAATCCATCATCGCTATATTATTTTTTTCAGACCTAGATGAACTCAGAAGTAATCAGATGTAAATGAACGCATTTCCTTTTACATCTGCCTGCCCATTGATTGGCACCAAGCTGCAGTTTAGGCCCATCTGAAAATCTGACAGGCAGATCTAACAGAGCAGCTGCCTTAAAGGGGCCCACATTATTCCCATTTATCAAATAAATAGCTGGATGTTTTGTTTTGTTCAACTTTGAAAAAGACAGTAAAATGTAGGCTACTGTTGATGTCCTCTTTAGTGACCATTTCAGATTTAGTATAGGTCACAGATCTCCTCTGCATGATCAGCCACTCGATGCCTTTGACTAACATCAATCCTGCCCTCATTGCTTCCCAGCTCCCAATAGGTGACCACATGGAAAGGAAAGCCATGTTTTTCTGCAGACATTTTCTCCATACACAACATGTTGCTGAAACCTTCTGTGCAATCATAGTTGGCAGCTGCAGTAAAAGGGTATTGTGGTAATACTGCATTAAATATTACTTATGTAAAATGCTTTCTAAGCCTTTGGATGCATCAAACTGGACACAGAATATCTACTTAGGTTTGTATTGCTCTGACACAGCATTGCCTCTCCGAAATCAACTGCAGACAATATACATTGCTTACCACCCTGGATCAGAAAGTGACGTCATGATGTTGCTCCAGTCCTCCAATGCCATAGGCCCCGTACACACGACCAAACATGTCTGCTGAAACTGGTCCGCGGGCCAGTTTCAGCAGACATGTTCGGTCGTGTGTAGGCCCGAGCATGCAGGATTCCAGCAAAACATTTGCCCGCCGGGCCTTTTCCCAGCGGGCAAATATTCCTGGACTTGTTTTAAACAGTCCGCTGGAATCCTGCCCGCTCGGACATGTTTGGTCGTCTGTACAGACCTACCATACATGTCCGAGCGCCCGCCATCCCTCGCATGCGTCGAATGACTTTGACGCATGCGTGGAAGCATTTAACTGGCAGGGCCGCCCACGTCGCCGCGGCGACACCGCGAACACGCCCCGCATATTGTTTACGCGCGGATTTCTGTACGATGGTTAGTACAGCCATCGTACAGAAAGCCCCGGGCAGACATGTGCGGTGAAAACGGTCCGGCGGACCGGTTTCATCGTACATGTTTGCCCGTGTGTACACGGCCATAGAGGTGAGCAAAGATGATCTAGTCTTTTATTGCGTCTGTGACCAGCCTGTCGCTCTATCAGATAATTTCTCAGTCGAGCCGGTGGAAATGATAAAGCTCGGGAAACACGGCTAGCGGAGGGAGTCCCTTCCCGCAGTTTCTGAAAGCGCTACAGCAGCTTGGAACGCTTTCAATAGAAAGCCAGCCACCAGCTGTACAAAACAAAAACCGCGGTATGGCTGACAGCTTCAGCCATAATTCCTGTAAACCACTTGCAAACTGCAAAGTATACCCTGTTTCCCCAAAAATAAGCCCTAGCGTTATTTTTGGGGATGGCTGCAATATAAGCCCTACCCCAAAAATAAACCCTAGTTAAAGTCGTCGTAAAAACATGTAATCCGTTTTGTAAAGAGATTATATAATGTGTAGTGTGTCTCCTTTTTGTAACTTTGTTTTGGAAAATACCTTACTAACAGTGCCGCTGGGCGCTCACGTGACCGGCTGGAGATCTTCTCTTCAACGTCAGCGCTCCCTTCCTCTGCAGTGCTCAGAGCGGAGAAGAAGAGCTACGGCGGTCACTGTGCTGGCTATCATGCTTTAAAGGATCAGGATACATTTTCTTTTTGGGATTACAACCACTCTAAGATCGTCATGATGACATGACTGTATTTGAATAAATGTAGATTATTGTACATACCGTAAATAAATAAGACATCCCCTGAAAATAAGCCCTAGTGTGATTTTTGTAGCCAAAAATGAATATAAAACCCGGTCTTATTTTCGGGGAAACACGGTATATACTTATTGTGATCGGTAAGTGCTTAATGTCCCCTGTGAGCTTCCAAACTTCTCCTTTGCCCCCTCACATCCACTTGTTTGGAACAAGCACCGCGGTTGTGGTGTTGTATGCACAGTACAAGTCCCATAATGGGAGCAAACATTCAGTGGGAACATGGAGAATGAACCTAGCCACCCTCTAACCACTGGAAGCCACATCAGAATTTGGAGGAGGCTGAGAGCAATAAAAGGGACTTTTCTAAGTTAGGAAGATGGACTTGAATAGAATGTTGTTTTAAATTCAGAGTTTAGTGTCACTTTAAAGCCTTTGTGAACAACAACTAGGTACTTTCTACTTTGCTCCAAAGAAAGTCTATCCAGCATTCAGGGTTGTGCAATACGGCTCAATTCGGACAGAGCAAACGCATTTCCTCATTCGGAGATATTTATCACTATTTTCTTGCAATTACTTCCTGGACTGTAAAAACGCCATTGACTCTTTAGTTACCGCTCATGTTTTCTCCAGCATTTAGCTGTGCCAGGCTTTCCTGTAACGCTGGGTGTCAGCAGGACAGGCAGACAGGTGGATCTTATAAAGAGCAGCACAAGGTTAAGAACCACTCCTGGGTCTTCACTACAGGCATGGCAAAGCTACGTTTTGCCCCCCACACACAGAAAAAAGGGTGTGTGTGTACAAAGGGTGCAAAGGAAGTGTTTTTACAGCTGAAAAGAAGTGAAAATTACAAGGAGAAAGTAATTCTCTATATACACTCACGGGCCACTTTATTAGGTACACCTTCCTAGGTTGCCTTCATTCTTTGTGGCATAGGTTCAACAAAGTGTTGGAAACATTTTGGTCCATAGTGACATGATAACATCACGCAGTTGCTGCAGATTTGTCGGCTGCACATCCAAGATGCAAATCTCCCATTCCACCACATCCCAAAGGTGCTCTATTGGATGAGATCTGGCGACTATGGAGACCATTGGAGTACAGGGACCTCATTGTCATGTGGTGAGATGATTGGAGCTTTGCGACATGGTGCATTATCCTGCTGGAAGGAGCCATCAGAAGATGGGCACACTGTGGTCATAAAGGGATGGACATGGTCACCAACAATACTCAGGGAGGCCGTGGCGTTTAAATGAAGCTCAGCTGATACTAATTGGTCTAAAGTGTGCCAAGAAAATATCTCCCACACCATTACACCACCACCAGCCTGAACCGTTGATACAAGGCAGGATGGATCCATGCTTTCATGTTGTTTACACCAAATTCTGACCCTCCATCTGAATGTCACAGCTGAAATTGAGACTCATCAGACCAGACAATGTTTTTCCAATCTTCTATTGTATAATTTTGCTGAGCCTGTGCGAATTGTAGCTTCAGCTTCCTTATCTAACAGGAGTGGCATCCGGTGTGGTCTTCTGCTGCTGTAGCCCATCTGCTTCAAGGTTTGATGTGTTGTGCATTCAGAGATGGTATTCTACATACCTTGGTTGTAACAAGTGATATATGAGTTACTGTTGCCTATCATCTCGAATCTGCCTATTCTCCTCTGACATCGACAAGGCATTTTCATCTACACAGCCACTGCTCACTGGATATTTTCTCTTTATTGTCCATTCTCTGTAAACCCTGGAGATGGTTGTGCATGAAAATCCCAGTAGATCAGCAGCTTTTCAAATACAGAGACAAGCTCATCTGGCACCAACAACCATGCCACCACGTTCAAAGAAGCCTAAATCTTATTTCTTCCCCCGGTTTGAACTTTAGCAAGTCGTCTTCACCATGTCTAGATGTCTAAATGCAGCAAGTTTCTGCCATGCAATTGGCCGATTAGCAATTTGTGTTACCAAGCAATTAAACAGGTGTACCTAATACAGTGGCCGGTGAGTGTAGATTATTGTCACACCTGCAAATGGGCACAACAGCGTTTATATGCAAAAACTCCAGTGGGAGTTCCCAACGATTACCTGTGGGAGGCAGCCCCAATGAAAGCAATGTAAGGCTGCCGGCACCCACAGCTAATCACAGCCGCTCGCATGTAAATGCTATACAGTGATCACATGCAAAGGATTGGTTGCAGACAGTCCATGTCCAGGGCCAATCATTCACAGGAGATCGTTACATAGCAACCGTATAGGAGCAGGCACAAGTTGGCTGTGGGAGCTGCCATCCACTGCTTTCAATAGCCCAACACAACTAATTATCGGGAACCCCCCCACTGGAGTTCTCACGTGTACAGTTAGGTCATATATATTTAGACACACGTACAATTTTAGTTTTTTTTCAGGTATTATTTACCAAAACATATTCAAGATATAGTTATATAATGGATATGGGCTGAAAGTGCCCACTCGCAGGTTTAATTTGAGGGTATGTACATCCAAATCGGAGGAAGGGTTTAGAAATTACAGCTCTTAATAGCCACCCCCCTCTCAAGGGACTGAAAGTAATTGGACAATTGAATCAAAAGCTGTTTCATGCCAAATTGTGTGCTACTACTTCACTATTTCTTCATCAATAAAGCAGGTAAAAGGTCTGGAGTTGATTCTAAGTGTGGTAGTTGCATTTAGAATCTATTGCTGTGAACCTATATTAAGCGTCCATGCAAGTGAAACAGACCATTGTAAGGCTTCAAAAATGAAAGAAATCCATCAGAGATAGCAGCAACATTAGGAGTGGCCAAATCAACAGTTTGGTACATTCTGAGGAAAGAAGAATGCACCGGTGAGCTCACCAACATAAAAAGCCCTGGACATCCACAGAAGACAACAGTGGTAAATGGTCACAGGATCCTCTCATTGATAATGAAAAACTCATTCACAACATCCAGACAAGTGAAGGACACTCTCCAGGAGGTGGGCGTATCATTCTCAAGAAGTCTACTATCAAGAGAAGACTTCACGAGAGCAAATACAGAGGGTTCACCACAAGGTGTAAACTATTCATAAGCCTGAAGAATAGAAAAGCCACATTAGACTTTGCCAAAAAAACATCTGAAAAAGCCAGACCAGTTCTGGAAAAGCATTCTTTGGATGTATGAAACAAAGATTAATCTGTACCAGAATGACGGGAAGAAAAAGTGTGGAGAAGGCTTGGAACAGCTCATGATCCAAAGCAGACAACATCATCTGTAAAACCTGGTGGAGGCAGTGTGATGGCATGCGCATGCATGGCTTCCATTGGCACTGGGTCATTGGTGTTTATTGATGATGTGACAGAAGACAGTAGCAGCCAGATGAACTGCAATGTTTAGAGATATATAGGTAGATTCACATACATTGCCGCAACTTTGCGGCGGCGTAGCTTAAGGCATTTAAGCTACGCCGCCGTAAGTTAGCAAGGCAAGTACATGATTCACAATGTACTTGCCTGCTAAGTTACGGTGGCGTAGCCTAAAGCGGGCGGGCGTAAGGGCGCCTAATTCAAATGTGTGTAAGGGGGCCGTGTTTTATGTTAATGGGGCTTGACCTTACATTTTTGACATTTTTTTTTTAACTGCGCATGCGCCGGCGCCTACATTTCCCAGTGTGCATTGCCGCTAAGTACGCCGCACGGGCCTATTGATTTCGACGTGGACGTAAATCCCTATTCACGGACGACTTACGCAGACGATGTAAACATTTTGAATTTCGAAGCGGGAACGGCGGCCATACTTTAACATTACTATTCCATCTATTAGATGGAATAACTTTAGGCCTGATAATGCCTTACGGAAACGGCGTAAATGTACTTCGGGGGCCGGGCGTACGTTCGTGAATCGGCGTATCTACTAATTTACATATTCTACGCCGACCGCAATGGAAGCGCCACCTAGCGGCCAGCCTCAATATTGCAACCTAAGATAGGACGGCGCAAGCCGTCGTATCTTAGATATGTTTAAGCTTATCTCTGTTTGAGAATACACTTAAACATAAGTCGGCGTAGATTCTGAGTTAGGTCGGCTTATCTACTGATAAGCCGGCCTAACTCTTTCTGAATCTACCTAATACTGTCATCCCAGATTCAGCAAAGTTGATTGGACGGCGCTTCACAGTACAAATGGACAATGATCCTAAACACACTGCAAAAGCAACCCATGAGCTTTTGAAGGAAAATAAGTGGAATATTCTGCAATGGCCCAATTGAGCATGCATTTCACTTGCTGAAGGCAAAACTAAAGGCAGAAAGACCCACAAACAAAGAACTAAAGACAGCTGCAGTTAGAGCCTGGCAAAGCATCAGAAAGGCGGAAACCCAGTCTTTGGTAATGTCCATGGGTTCCAGACTTTAGGCAGTCATTGCCAGCAAAGGATTCCCAACAAAATATTAAAAATAAACATTTTATTTATGATTATATTCATTTGTCCAATTACATTTGAGCCCCTGAAAATAAAGGGACTGTGTATAAAAATAGTCACAGTTCCTAAAATTTGTATGTGATATTTATGTCCAACCCCCTTAAATTAAAGCTGAAAGTCTGCACTTCAAATTCATTTTTTATTCTGGTGGCATACAGAGCCAAAAGTATGAAAATTGGGCCAGTGCCCAAATATATATGGGCCTAACAGTAAACGCTGTTGGGTCCATTCACAGGTGTGAATGTGACCTTACTACTACATTCACACGAGCACACTGTCTGCATCCTGGTCCATGCCCCTGTCCCTACGTACCTGCCAAAATCAGAGCTGTGGGTGAGCTCTAGTGTATGTTCAGAGATAAAAACAGGCGCACTGCATGCAACTCCGCAATGCCGAGAAAGGATGAACAAATGATTGCTTGCACTGTATACAATGTGTAAAAGTGGGGCAGCACAGTGGCTAAGTGGTTTGCACTTCTGCCTGGCAGCACAAGCATCGTCAGTTTGAATCCCGACCACAACACTACCGGCATGGAGTTTACATGTTCTCTCTGTGGTTGTCTTGGTTATCTCCTTGTACTCTGGTTTCCTCCCACATGTGTATGTATGAATGTGAGTTAGGGACCTTAGATTGTAAGTTCCTTGAGGGCAAGGGTTGACATAGCACTGTGTAAATTATCACATTATATAAAAATAAAGCACTACAAGGTATCCTGTTACTTCACAGCAGTCTATAGCTAAAATCACATGAATGTTATGACAGAAGTAGAATTTTTACTGCCCACAGTTAACATGCTGGTGCTGGGGACCGAAGACGGTTGAAGAAACCGGCCCATGCGAGAACAACGCTGGACCCTTAGACAGGCGAGTGTATGTTTATTACTACGGGATTAGTAGCTGCTGACTGAAGGTTCACCCCCCCCCCCCCCCCTTCATGACCAGGCCATTTTTTTTGCGACACAGCACTGTGTTGCTTTAAAGAGGAAGGAAACCCCAAAAAAAATTTTCTGTAAAAAAAAAAACCCAGCAAGAAAAGGGCATAATGAGCTAGTATGCAAGCACCACTCCTTCCCCTCCACCGCCATCTCTCCTCGAGTGCCTTCCGGGTATCTCCACTCGGCTCTGTGATTGGCCGGAGCCGCGATGATGTCACACGCATGCGCTCGGGTCCCGGCATTTTCCCATTTAGAAAACCGGCATGCTCAGTGCGCCTGCGCCGTTATCTACGGCACGCCTGCGCTGTAGACATTGGTGCAGTGTGTTCTGCGAATATCTCCTTAACCGTGTAGGTTAAGCCTTAATCTAGGCTTACCCGCAGGTGCAAGTTGTGTGGTTGGGTTTACAACCACTTTAACTGACAATTGCGCAGTTGTGTGACTTTGTACCCAAATAAAATTGATGTCCTTTTTCCCACAAATAGAGCTGTCTTTTGGTGGTATTTGATCGCCTCTGTGGTTTTTATTTTTTGCGCTATAAAAAAAAGACCAACAATTTTGCAAAAAGAAACAATATTTCTTACTTTATGCTATAAAACATATCCAGTAAAAAAAATCGAATTTCTTCATCAATTTAGGCCAATATGTATTCTGCTACATGTTTTTGGTAAAAAAATTAATCCTAATAAGCATATATTGATTGGTTTGCGCAAATGTTATCGCATCTACTGACGGATAATGACCCAAAGTACACAGCAAAAATTACCACACAGTGGGTTGAAAGAAAAAAAAAGGTGAATGTCCTTGCATGGCCTAGTCAGAGCCCAGACTTAAAAGGGGTTGTAAAGGTCCGTCTTTTATTTTATAAATAGGCTCCTTTAAAGCGGGAGTTCACCCCCAAATCAACTTTCTGACATTAGTTCCAGCATACTGCCAACATCTGCAGTATGCGTTTTTTTTTTTTTTTCTGCTACTTATCGTTTTATGAGCCCTTGTTATCCGGCTCCGAGCGGGGAATCCTGCGGGGAGTAGGCGTTCCTAAGCGAAGAGGAGTTGATTGACGGTCGGCTAAAGCGCGTCACGGCTTCCGAAAATACCCGAAGTGACACTCGGGTGTTTACGGCACTAAACGGCGCCTGCCGTGTAGAGCTGACTGCGCAGGCGCCGTAAACACCCGAGTGTCACTTCGGGTATTTTCGGAAGCCGTGACGCGCTTTAGCCGACCGTCAATCAACTCCTCTTCGCTTAGGAACGCTTACTCCCCGCAGGATTCCCCGCTCGGAGCCGGATAACAAGGGCTCATAAAACGATAAGTAGCAGAACAAAAAACAAAAAAAACAGCATACTGCAGATGTTAGCAGTATGCTGGAACTAATGTCAGAAAGTTGATTTGGGGGTGAACTCCCGCTTTAAGCTAGTGCATTGTTGGTTCACTTACCTTTTCCTTCCATTTCCCTTCTAAATGTTTTTTTTCTTTGTTTGAATCTCTCACTTCTTGTTCCTCCTCAGTAAGCTTTCCACCATCACTTGAGCGGTGGAAAGTCATTTAGAACAGCTTACTGAGGAGGAAGTGAAAAATTCAGACAAAGAAAACAAATAATGGCTATATACCAGCAGATTTTTCATTTGCTTTTTATACAAAATTCTTTTTCAATTCTCATGTTTTATTTCCCAGTCATCACTTTTTTCATACCCCTTTTCTATATTTTATTTCTTATTTCCTATTGCTTTATTTGCCCCTTAAGGAGGTAAGGGGCATCTAATTAATAATTAAACTTCAACTTTTTTCTTTTAGTATGTGCGCAAACGATTTCTTTCTCGTTCTCGGCGCCCCAAGGATGATGAAGGTTTAGAATAAGCGTACCAACTGCTTCTTTGCCTCATCATTTTTTTCATTGTATCTTTATATGTAAGCAATCTTTTTGAGACATTGTCCCAAAGACTGTACATATGGCTCCTGATGGGAACCATTCATATATTAATAGATACTGTTAAAAGGTTTTCTTTCCTCCTGCTTCTGCTTTCCCTCCATCCTTTTAATTCCATCTTCTTTATACAATTTTTTTCTTATTTTAACCTCCTAATCCGCCATTTTACGCATTAACCCTATAGAGCGTCCTGTTGGGACCCACCTTGGTATTTCCCTTGATTCCATCCGAGGGTCTGCGCACTCTAGCCCATGCCCTTGAGGGTCGTTAGGTGTCGATTTCTACGGGCACCTGTAGGTAAGCACATCTTTGCTGTTTCTTTGTTGAGCACTTGGACCACCTGCTATGTTTTTTTCTCCCCCTTTTTTTCAAATATATTATACTAAGAATGTTTTTTCTTTTGTCTACACAATATTGTATCCATATGGTGTGAATGTTTTACCCTGTATGGCTAATCTTAATATGTTTTCTATTTAGTTATAATTATAAAAATGGATGTCGTTTTCCCCTGAGGAAGCGGAACCCGCGAAACATGTCGGGAAATGCGACTTTTGCCTGTTTTTTCAAGTAAACTTTTCAAGTGTCTTTTATATAAGACACTCTTCTTTCTCATCATTACCACCTAAATAGACATACCACAATTTATCCCCCCTTTTTTCCATTTGACCACAAAGAAAAAAAACATTTAGAAGGGAAATTGAAGGAAAAGGTAAGTGAACCAACAATGCATTAGCTTAAAGTAACCTATTTAGAAAATAAAAAAACGAACCTTTACAACCCCTTTAAATCCCATTGAAAATCTGTGGAATGACTTAAAAACTGCAGTCCACAAACGGTCACCATCAAATTTAAAGGCAAAGTCCAGTCTGAGCTTTTTAGGCTGGGCTTCTCCTCTGGGTCACAGGAGTTCAATTCATTTTGGACTCCTGTGACCCGTTTTCAGCGGAGAGCGATTTGAAGTCCACTCTACGCTGACGTCCCTGCCATCAGTCGAGGCAGCACGTCATCCTGACTTTCCAAGTCAGGATCCGCCAGCTGGCTTGATTGATGGCAGTCTCAGCGAGCCACTGAGGTGGTTGCTCCCCGCCCCTCTGCAGCTCAGCTCTCCAATGAGCATAGAGAAGCAGAGAGGAGAGGCGCTGACTGACAATGAGCAGCTCTACTCTTAGGGATGTGAAAACCGAGCCATCGGCGATGTTCGGTGGCTCGGTTCTCAGTAAAGAGGCGGTGGGGGACAGATGTAGCATCGAAGCCATACTTCTCTTTTAACTGAACTTGAGCAGTTCTGCAAAGAAGAGTGGGCAAATATTGCAAAGTTAGTAGAGAAATATCCCAACAGACTAAAGGCTGGAATTAAAGCAAAAGGTGGTTCAACAAAATACTGACAAAAGGGGCGATCCTTTTTCCAACTTTTCTTTTGAATTGAATTTTTTCTGATATGTTGGTGTTATTAGCTGCACTATTAAATACAGTTGGATAAAACAAAAACTGTGTCTGTGTTCGTTTCGGGCTTTAAAGCAACAAAATGTGATTATTTTAAAGGGGGGCGATTCTTTTCTATATCCACTGTCAATGGTTGTTGCTGATATCACATGTGCTCACCCCAGTCACCTACTGGCACAATATAACCTCTTTAATAATCTGCTGCACTTGGATAATTCTGCTTCCTGCATGCAAAGTTGGTTTATTTTCCCTTTATTTGCATAGTGAGGAACTTTGACACTGTTCACTTAAAGCTAGGATAAGATATAAGCAGACGGGAAGAAGAAATCTGCAAAAAAAGCTGAAAAATATAAGGAAATAATGAGGGATCAGTACAACCAATAAAAACAGGCTTTCAGGAGAAGGTATAGATCTGGAAGAGGTATGGAAACAAATGAAGCCTCTTGCAGAAAGCAGCAATGGGGCCATCCAGCGTCCTTTTGGGCATATTTCTCTGCCTGGGAGTGACCGGTGGATCATACAGCCAACCTCTACAACCCAATGACAGGCTAGCTGAAGCCACGGCTCTATAGGTATATATGAAAATACTGGGACTTGCACACTGCCCTGAACGCAGATTATATAGGTGAGGAAGAAGGGGTCTGGGCTAGGTTCACATATGTGCGGCTCCTGCGTGCCGTGTTTGAATGGGCTGCTGTACCTGCAGGAAACACAGGGGAAAAGTACCCATCCCTTTATTTATAAACTCATCCAAACACACACCACATTTTCTGATGTGTGGGGATGCCATTAGGAATTAATGGCACCTCTATGCATCTGCATAAGAGCTGTGTGTTTCGTCTGCGGATCAAGAACGCATGTGATTGGCATGTGTTCCCTGCCCTGCATATGTGTCAACCCATACTAAAGGAGGATTTTTTTGGGGGGGGGGGGGGGGGTCGTTAAAGCAAAACCAATGTTTTAATTCACTGAAAATACTCTGGAAGTTAAAAATAATGCATGCAGACTTTCACAACTGAGTGTATTTCTCAACAGGGCTCCCAGCAGCAAGATCTAGGGTTCTCCATGATCTGTTGGCTTGATCTTAGCCAACTGCACAGCTCAGAAAACATGGGGGGGGGGGCATTTGTTATCAAAACCAGAGCAGCCAGAATTTGGAGCAGTGAAGATGCCAGAGCCTGCACCCAAAACTACTTTTCTAATTGGCCTCAATGTTGCTGTGATGTCATGTGATTATTGCAACCTTGCTGAAGGAAGTTAAAAATCCTCAGATCGACTGGCAGGAGCAAACAACAAAACGATCGCACACAAGGCTCTGATAGCGAATTTACTACTGACTAAATTACGATTGCCAGGCTGCATCATAGAGACATTTTTTCCTTTGCACATCGCCCCTAATATATCGGTTCCCCTGTATTTTTAGGTCCACAATGTAAGCACTAAAAGTTATTTTATTTCCATAACCAGCAGCTGCACTTAGGGCTTTTTAAAATATGAATAACTGCACTTGTAATAAATTATCCCAGCACTAGAAGGCAAAAAACACGTCCACTTACATCTATCAGTAATTTGAGTACTTAAGATCGAAAGCAAAAATCAGCTCAGCAATTTTCAATTGCCATTTGCTGTCTAATCAGCTTTTGATATGAATTTGAAAGCCAATACAGGGTCCAAGCAGACCGCACTGACTGAGAGACGATACAAAGAGTAGCCTACATACTACAAGCTTGAAAGAATAAGCATCGCTTGAAGCTCTGGTGTTTATGCACCAATCGAAATTGAGCTCATCCTCACTCCATAAAACACCATAAATATTCATAGGATTTCTATGAATAAAGCCAATCAGGGCGAAACTCGTCAGAGGAGTGTGACCAACAGTCAGGAGCTGTCATAGGAAGCCAGCTTGGCTGAATAAACACTAAGTGACATCACCAGCGTGAGGTGTAGCTTTATATTAATGGTAACCTGTGTGATAGTTACCATGTTCTTTTTTTTAAAGTGACTATCATGTGTGTCTACAAGTCTATCCTGTAACAATTTACAATATTACCAGGGTTGTCCCGATAGCACTTTTTTAAGACCGAGTACAAGTATCAATACTTTTTTTCCCCCAAGTACTCGCCGATGCTTTTTTTTTCCCCAATTCCAGTTTGACAGATGGGGACTGATAGGTGGCACTGACAGGCGGCTGGCACTGACTGGTGGCTGGCACTGATAGGCGGCACTTATGGGCACTGACTGGTGGCTGGCACTGATAGGCGGCACTTTTGGGCACTGACTGGTGGCTGGCACTGATAGGCGGCACTTATGGGCACTGACTGGTGGCTGGCGTTAATGGGCACTAATAGGTGGCACTGACAGGTGGCTGACACTGATAGGTGGCACCTATGGGCACTGATAGGACTCGCTCTCCGCCCACCCTCTCCAGCCACTGATTCCGCCCCTACTCTCCAGCCATTGACTCCGCCCCTACTCTCCGGCCACTGACTCTACCCGCCAACCAGGTATCAGGAGCATTTGTGCGAGTACAAGCGCTCGCGCAAATTATCAGTTACTCTTTGCTACTACTTGATTAATAGCCTTGTGTATATTGTCACTGCCGCAGGTAAGTTGCCACATCCGACTCCTTCTCCGATGCAACACAGGCTGCAAGCTCATTTAAACAATTACGGATTCTGGGAATTTAGATGAAAGCTTTATTGTATAAAATGTATAATCAACAGAACATAAAAGCACCACATATGAAATAGTGGGGGATAGATGGACCATTCATGCGTTTCACTCTAAGGCTTGGTTCACACTATTTCTCAAATTCGCAAGTCATTAAAATAACATTATTTTCCATTAGTGCAGTTCACATCAGTGCGAATCTAAGCTGCGGGAAAAAGGGTCCTGTGCGACTTTGATCCGTGTGTGATGCAAATTCAGCTCTATAGACTGGCATTCCCTGAAATCGCGGCAAAATCGTGGCTGCGATTTTACCGCGATGTTGAATTCCAGCAGTGTGAACCTAGCCTTACAGTGCTTTCTCAAAACCTGGTTTGGGTTGATTAAGGCTAATAGACTTGTTTTACCTGAATAGATATCCAAGTATCCTCTCTCTCTAGTCCTGAGGTTAAAAGCAAAAGTTTAGCATACAATCAGCGAACATAACATTTTTAACCTAAAGCTCAACTCTGATGAGCTTACAAAAAATGTCATATATTCCAGATCTGAAGCTTGTTCAGTCTAGGGCAGTGCATCCCAATCATCTATGGAACTACAGTGTGTGATGGTATATAGGGGGAACAGAACTACAGTTCCCAGCATACCGCATAGTTTCAGCTGCCTCTGGACCAAGTGGAAGTACGGTTGTCTTAGCAGCTTGTACAGTTCCCCGTACAAGCTGCCGCGCCCCCCCCCCCCCTGTAATAACATGATTTACTTTATAAAATCTACTCTGAGTTATGATATGGCCCCCTGTGTGAATGTGTTCTATAAAAAAAAAAAATCTGTATATACCTTATCTGTGAGCGCTGACCAGCGGTCACGTGATGCGCCGGCTCTCTCCTCCTCCCCTCCAGACTGACATCAGCGGGGAAACTCGGCTCCTCCCTCTGCATCTGTCAGACAGAGTGATGAGAGATGTGGCGCGTCATGTGACCCCTAATCAGCGCTCACAGATAAGGTATATACGGCTTTTTTTTTTTATACAACACACACACACACACATATGATTAGAAGACAGAGTGGATAATATAAATTAATGCTGCGTACACACGACCGTTTTTCATGTCATAGACGTGATTCTTGTCAAGCCTGCCTTGCATACACACGATCGTGAAAAAAAAAAATGCTCGAGCAAAGCGCGGTGACGTACAACACGTACAACGGCACTATAAAGGGGAAGTTCCATTCGGATGGCGCCACCCTTTGGGCTAATTAAGCAAATTTTCTTCTCATAACTTGCTTCTGAGCGTGCACATTTTTTTCCACGTCGTTAAAGCCTACACGGCGTGAAAAACGACGCGGAAAAAATAGCAGGTTCTAAATTTTTAATGCCCATTCTTCTCGTCGAGAAAAATGCTCTGGAGCCGACACACGATCGTTTTTAATGATCAATTAAAAAATTTGCATTTTTCTCGTCATAAAAAAACGGTCTTGTGTGCGCGGCATTAGACATGCGAGTTAACAAACCTTTAAGACAACTGTCAGCTATCTAAGCCATCCAAGCATTTCCACATCCACTGGAAGCTCTGAAAGCAATAAAGTTACAGTAGAAATTACTGGAGGTCCATACATGTGCCCATTTCTTTATCTGTTATTTGAAAATCCAATAAAATAAAAAATAAAAACTATTGCAAGAATAAAAACAAATGGTGAATCTGGAGGCTAGTAATACACGGAAGTTTTCCCTTTTTTATTATACATGTTCAATAAAGATGTGACAGTATTGAGCCACATGCACAAAGCCATCTTTATCAATTATTACTGAGGAGATGCAATCAGCTTTAGATAACACACTATGAGATTAGGCGTCCTGCAAGCTAAATAAGCAGGGACAGCCACGGGACAATTTATATCTGCAACTATGATAGAGGAAAAGTGTATGACATATCACTGTAAAAAAAAAAAAATGTATATTAGACAACCAATGTCTCTTTATTTTATGCTTATTCTCACATTATTATGTGATGTTATTGGTTGGTACCATTTGGTTACAGGTTACTCTCACATCATTATGGCAAATCAGGGCGTGTGCCTCCTCACCAAAGAATACAAAATGTCCTAACCACTTGGCTGCAGTGCATGTAGGTCCCTGGTGCCCAACGTGCAGCTCTTTGGTATATGATATGCAGCCCTCAGACTTCAGCAGGCTGTAGTGGGAACATTGATTGGGGTATTAGCATTGATTTCTATTAGTCTCATGTAACATGTTCCCAGTCTCGTATTGTCTTCTGCAGCCAAACATATAGCATGTCCTCACTCTCTGACCCTCATTTCCTCTATTAGGTCTGCGGTCCTCTCAAGCATTACATGTACTGTACATGATGTATGGCCCTTTGGTGCTGTCAGGAACAGCAGTTGGGGCCCCTTTAGCTCATAAGCTGACAGTCACTGATGTAGGTGATTAGGGAGATCCAGAATGATGTTCCTGTGCTCCATTATCTCTGAAATATCACTATGGCAAACCATATCCGGCCAACAGCTGAGAATTATTTCTGTACTATCTACAAGGATTGTTAATAACATGTCCTGAAACAATTCGGCTCTCTAAATACTATTCACTAGATACATAAGCTCTTCATAACCATACAGCAGCATAGTCTACATTTCTTAATACCCACAACGAAGAACAGTTGGGAAGATGACAAAACCTTCCAAAGCAAATTATCTTTTTTAATTTAGGCTCCATGCACACTGGCTTAACCACTTGCTTACTCGGCAGTTGTACCCCCTTCCTGCCCAGGTCAATATTCAGCACCCTCACACTTTGAATGACAATTGTGCGGTCACGCAGCACTGTACCCCAACAAAATTGTTACTTTTTTTCACAGAAATTTATTTTGTTTGGTGGTATTTAATCACCACTGGGTTTTTTCATTTTTTGCTAAAGAAACAAAAAAAAAGACAGAAAATGTAGAAAACGCCAAACAATTGTTTTTTTCATGGTTTGCTCTCTTTCACTGATGTGCGTTGATGAGCCAGTGTTCTGCCGATGAGTGTCCCCCCCGGCGGATTATGCCCCCCCCCTGTACTGCGCAGGCGCGGCGCTTTCCTCCGAAAATAGCAGAACATGCTGCGCTTGTGTGGACCTCGCTGTAAGTGGTCTTTTTTTAACATCCACCGTGTCCACGGGAATGGTAAGGAATGAGCCTGGATGTCAGAAGTGTGCGCAGGCGCCGTCTAGAGGTACGTGTTCGGCAATTTTCGTAGGCAAGCGCCTGCGCAGTACGGGGGGGGGGGGCATAATCCGCCGGGGGGCTTTTTTCGGCAAGACACCGGCACTCAGGCGGCACGGATGAACACTGTAGGTGACACTGATGAGGCACTGCTTAGCAGCACTGGTGGGCACCGATTGGTACCGATCTCCCTGTAACAGAAGCCTTTATTGGCTTTACTCTTTTCTCCTCACGCTAATCTTGAGGAGAAAAAAAATCCAATAACCGGCTTCTGTTTACTTCTGATCAGCTGTGTACCCTGCTTTTACCCTGTTATGTGATCAGCCGAGTCAGTAGGACTCAACGATCAGAGCGCGGCACGGCGGCGGCACAATTACAGGACGACATCTATGGACACCCTTCCCAGCACTGGAGGCCCGCACTATAGCCGTCTTTCGGCTACAGCGCGGGTGCAAAGTGGTAAAAATCGCTGCTTCTACAGGAGTTTTGTGTTCTGCCTACAGAAGCAGCTCAATGTTATCCTATGTGTCCAGGCACATTAGGATGATTACAGGAATATTTTAAGCTCCATGTTTAGAAGCAGAAGAAAAAAAACCTTCAGGTTTGCATTTCTGATTGGAGCTTTCTGGCAGAAAAACCAACTATCTTAATCTCTTCTAAACTGTGTACAAAAAATGCTCGATGAGAGTTTTTTTCTGCCGAGGGAACCTTTTCTCATCCGCAGTATATAGCAGTCGTGTGACTTCTATCAGTGTCTGGTTAAAGCTTGTAGGAAGAGTTTTTATTCTACTCTGACTGTCCTGACGCTGTAGGACCCCTGGCCCTCTGTCTGGACAGTGCCGATTGGCCCTGTGCTGATCACATGCACTCTTCCAAGAAAAAAAAAAAACTCTCTTGCAATACACACCAAACTGAGCATGTGCAGAGTGATTGAACCGTTTACCCCATCCTCCAGGTCATTTAATAAATTAAATAGGATTCGTCCCAGGACAGAACCCTGGGGGACCCCGCTTTCCACACCGGACCATTTAGAGTACTCCCTATTTATCACTACACTCTGGACTCGCCCCCAGTAGCCAGTTTTCAATCCAAGTACTCACCCTATTGTCCATGCCAACGGACCTTATTTTGAAAGTTTATGGGGAACTGTATCGAACGCCTATCTATTGAGAGAGCCATGGTTACCACATAGGTTTCACTACTAAGGCTCAGTTCACACTGCCGCAATTTGGGATCCGAGACCCCCAAGTAGCCCGACATGTGAAATTCCATTTTAGTCAACGAGAGCAATCTTAATAAGCACTACTAAAGTCGCTCCAACTGTAGAAAAAGTTCCTGTACTACTTCAAGGCGATTTCTATCAGATTTGTACCCATAGACTGTAATGGAAGTTGCCTCCAAATCAGATCCTCATCTATATTGATGCGATTTGGATCTGATATTACAGGAAGATTACCCAGGCAGTGCATGACATTTTCCTGTATGCTTTCATCTCTGCATACTCGCACAAGAGAAAGATGCTTCAAAATAGTACTCAAGTTGCCTGGCAAAGTCACGTGACTTTCAGGTCGATGTAGTGTGAACAGAACCCAATACTGTATTCATCTTTACTACGTTGTAGCTTACATAAGAGATAATACCTGTTGATCCAGAAATGTTATCTCTATTTGCTAACAACAATTCCTAGCCGCAAAATTAAAGGAAACGAATGCAGTCACCACATTACATTGTGCTCTTGATGATCATGTTGTGACATTGGGCATGCACGTACCAGGAAGGAATATGTAAAATATATCAGAGATATCAACAAGAAATTCATAGATGATGACTACTCCTGGTCGATAGTTTTGAAATGTATATATGCAACTGTAAAAATGAGAGATAAATATGAGATTTAAAATTACATTTTTTTTTTTAAAGTGTGCTTTAAGAGCCAATCAGATTTCCTCTTTATTTTGGGAAATTGGCACAAATTGGTTGCCATTTACCTGCCTGAGATACTTTGCTATTGCCGACCTGACAATGCTAGCTGTTATATTGCTTTAACCTGGCTGACACGGTTTGTGTCCATGTTTTGCAGTCACCAACCACATTAAATATTTTAAACAGATTCATCAGATGTAATAGATCCTATTATATGCGGGTCAGGCTAAGCAATGTATACAGTTTGGGCCCTTTGCAGGATACCAGCATTCTGGGCATACGTCCTGGCCTGAACACACAGGGCCCCAAACAAGACTACCATTCAGTACAGTTTTCAGCCTGCAGGCAGTGGGCCGGATTCAGATAGATTTGTGTATCTATCTGCCGGCGTAACGTATCTCAGATACGTTACGCCGCTGTAAATTTGAGCGCAAGTTCTGTATTCAGAAAGAACTTGCGCCCTTAGTTACGGCGGCGTAACGTATGTGTTGCGGCGTAAGGCCGCCTAATTCAAATGGGGATGTTGGAGGCGTGTTGTATTTAAATTTTACTTGACCTCGCGTTTATTACGTTTTTTTTGAACGGCGCATGCGCCGTCCGTAAAATATCCCAGTGTGCATTGCTCTAAAGTACACCGCAAGCACGAATTGGATTCGACGTGACCGTAAATGACGTACAGCCCTATTCGCGAACGACTTACGCAAACGACGTAAAATTTCAAAACGCGGCGCGGGAACGACGGCCATACTTAACATTAGCTACGCCTCACATAGCAGGGGTAACTATACGCCGAAAAAAGCATTAACGCAAACGACGTAAAAAATTGCGCCGGCCGAACGTACGTTTCTGAATCGCCGTATCTACCTAATTAGCATATTCCTCGCGTAAACATACGGAAGTGTCACCTAGCGGCCAGCCTGAAAATGCAGCCTAAGATACGACGGTGTAAGACACTTACACCTGTCGGATCTTAGGGATATCTATGCGTAACTGATTCTCTGAATCAGGCGCATAGATACGACCGACCGCACTCAGAGATACGCCGTCGTATCTCCTATCTGAATCCGGCCCAGTGAGGTTGGATGCTGCCTCCTAAGCTCACCAACATGCCAGGAATGCATGCAAAGAGTCTAGAGATCCCATGTAAAAGGGGCACTTACAGCTAAATATTACCTTTAAACAAAAATATTCCTCCTAAACCACTTGCGCTTCGAAAGATTTTACCCCCAGGCCATTTTTTGCTATTCGCACTGCACTATTGGTAATTGTGCAGTCATGCAACGCTGTACCCAAACAAAATTTATATCACTTTTTTCACACAAATAGAGGTTTCTTTTGGTGGTATTTGATCACCACTGGGTTTTTTTATTTATTTTTTTGCAATATACTGTATTTATTGGCGTATAGCACTCACTTTTTTTACCCTGAAAATAGAGGGTAAACTGTGCCTGAGTGTTATGTGGAAAGTTTTTTCCTGAAACTTCCCTCTTAAAGTTAGGGTGCGTGTTATACGCCGATAAATACGGTAAATGGAAAAAAGACAAAACATCTTAAAAAACAATCAATCTTTTTTTCCTTTCTGCCATAAAACATATATAATAAAAAACAATCTAAATGTACCTATAAATTTTGCCCAGAATGTATTTCGCTACATGTTTTTTGATAAAAAAAAAATCCTAAGTGTATATTGATTTGTTTTCATGAGAGTTAGAAAACAAACTATGGTACTGGAATTACATTTTTTTTAATACTACTAACGGCGGCGATCAGTGACTTTAACCACTTAAAGCGGGGGTTCACCCTTAGAGGGCACTTTTCCCCCTTAGATTCCTGCTCGTTTTTACTAGGGGAATCGGCTATTTATTTTAAAATATGTGCAGTACTTACCCGTTTACGAGATGCATCCTCTCCGCCGCTTCCGGGTATGGGCTTCGGGAATGGGCGTTCCTTCTTGATTGACCGTCTTCCGAGAGGCTTCCGACGGTCGCATCCATCGCGTCACGATTTTCCGAAAGAAGCCGAACGTCGGTGCGCAGGCGCAGTATAGAGCCGCACCGACGTTCGGCTTCTTTCGGCTACGAGTGACGCGACGGATGCGACCGTCGGAAGCCTCTCGGAAGGCTGTCACTCAAGAAGGAACGCCCGCTCCCGAAGACCCATACCCGGAAGCGACGGAAGAAGATGCAGCTCGAAAACGGGTAAGTACTGCTCATATTTTAATACAAATAGCCAATTCCCCTAGACCGAACGAGCAGGAAGCTAAGGGGAGAAATTTTTTTTTTTTTTTAAATGGGTGAACTCCCGCTTTAAGGACCTTGCCTGTTTTTCAGACTTGGTGTTTACAAGATTAAAACAGTTTTTTTTGCTAGAAAATTACTTTAAACCCCCAAACATTATATATATTTTTTTTTTAACACCCTAGAGAATAAAATGGCAGCCGTTTCAATACTTTTTGTCACACCGTATTTGCGCAGCGGTCTTACAAGCGCACTTTTTTTTTGGGAAGAAAACCCTTTTTTTAAATAAAAAAATAAGACAACAGTAAAGTTAGCCCAATTTTTTTTACATTGTGAAAGATAATGTTACGCCGAGTAAAATGATACCCAACATGTCACTCTTCAAAATTGCGCCCGCTTGTGGAATGGTGTCAAACTTTTACCCATTAAAATCTCCTTAGGCGTAGTTTAAAAAATTCTAAAGGTTGCATCTTTTGAGCTAGAGGAGGTCTAGGGCTAGAATTATTGCTCTCGCTCTAACGATCGCGGTGATTCCTCACTTGTGTGGTTTGAACAGCGTTTTCATATGTGGGCGCTACTCACGTATGCGATTGCTTCTGCACGCGAGCATGTCGGGACGGGGCGCTTTAAAAAAAAAAAAATGTTTTGTTTTCTTATTTATTTTTACACAAAAATAAATAAAAAAATGGGTCACTTTTATTCCTATTACAAGGAATGTAAATATCCCTTGTAATAGAAAAAAGCATGACAGGTCCTCTTAAATATGAGATCTGGGGTCAAAAAGACCTCAGATCTCATATTTAGACTAAAATGCAAAAAAAAAAAAAAATTGTCATTTGAAAAAAATTACAACAAGATAATATGCCTTTAAGAAGCATGGGCGGAAGTGATGTTTTGACGTCGCTTACGCCCTGCTAGGCTATGGAGACGGGTGGGGGCCATCTTGCCCTCACTCGTATCCCAGCCGAGCAGGACCCGAATGCATCCGTCGCTGCCGACGGCTCTGGTAAGCGGCGGAGGGCGTGGGAGAGCGGTGGGAGGGGCCCCCTTTCCCACCGTCGATAACAGTGATCTTGTGGCGAATCCACCGCGGAGACCACCGTCATCGTTTAAAGGACCGCTCACAGGAAAGATGGATATCTCGGTTGTGGCAGCGGCTGTTGCAGTTACCTAAATATTTTCTCCTTATAGTTAGTTACAGAGGTAAATGATAGCCTATTTTATTTGGTTTTACCACTTGTTCAGAAATAGTCAATACTTTGGGCACGGGTGCACTTCACTACAGGAAGTGAGGCGACACCTCTAATGGGGACACAGACAGCCAAATACAAGTGTAAAATGCGAAGAATGTCTGGGTCCCCACTGAGGATACTACCAAGACATGGGTATCAGACAGAAGTCACTGGTTATACTGGCTAAGTGAAATTCCTTGCGTGCTGGAAATGTGTGGTAGACTGCTGGTACAGGAAATATTTCCTACAAGAAACAGAAGCTGCACTTGCTGACATTGCATGTGGCAAAGATGAAAACAGAAGTTTGGCCATACTTCTCTTGTGGGTCACAGAAATGCACTTAGTCAGCTGATAGCGGGCAATATAATGGGGCAGAGCCGCTCCAAGCTCAGGAAGCATCCTGACAATATTGGGGTGTTCATGCGATCGCCCAGTTCTCCATCCTACAACAGGCATGCTGCAGCATGGAGGGGACCCCATGTCGTTTTTTTGGGGGGCCTTTTAATCCCAAACTTCTCCTTTATTCACATGGATGTTATGCTGGTCCTCAAGCTTCAAACATTATGAATTAATAAGGGCTTGTTTACACGGGTTGTAAAAACAGATGCAGTATTTTTACAGCCTCCGGAATGCCCTCCTTAAAGCAGAGCTCCACCCAAAAGAGAAAGCTCCGCTTGTTTGCTTCCCCCACCCCTTCCCTCCACTGGAACATTTGGCACCTTTTAGGGCGAAAGGGGGATCGGATACCCGTCAAAAACAGGTACTCGCTCCCACTTCCAGATAAGATTACCGCATTTGTTGTGCGGCGATCTTTGCCATTTCCGGCCCCTCCTCCCCCCCCCCCCCCGCGCTGCCTTCTGGGAGACACACAGGTCCCAGAAAACAGTGGGAACATTCAGAAAGTGCAGCGTGATTTGCCAAGCGCAGCAGTAAACAGGCAGTGAAGCCACAAGGCTTCACTGCCTGTTTCCCTTAGTGAAGATACCGGCGCCCCGGAGCTGATGGACAGATCGTCTCAGGGTGCCAACATCGCGGGATACCTGGACATGCAAGTGTCTTTATATTAAAAGTCAGAAGCTACAGTATTTTTAGCTGCTGACTTTTATTTATTTTTTCCCCTCAGGCTGGAAATCCTCTTTAAAAAGGAATTGTAAAGTCTCAGGGTTTTTCACTTAATGCATTCTAAGCAGTAAGGTGAAAACCCTTCTTTGCTGCAGCCCCCCACCTCTTTCTTACCTGAACGCATCCGTTTCAGCAATGTGCACAAGCCCAGCAGCTTGAGCCGCTGTCTCTGTCCTCATTGGATAAATTGATAGCAGCAGGAGCCATTGGCTCCTGCTGCTGTCATTCAAATCCAGTGACACGGAGCAGGGCCAAGTCCCAGTGTTTGTGTCAATAGACGCAGCAGTGGGACTTTGGAGCCCACCCACACAGGTGCCCCCATGGAAAGCGGCTCTCTGTGGGGGTAGGAGCCAGGAGTGCCAGTGGGGCACCCCAGAAGAGGAGGTGTGGGGCCTCTCTGTGCAAAACCCTTGCACAGAGCATGCAAGTATGACATGTTTGTTATTTTCATTTTAAAAAAAATGGAACCTTTACAACCAGCCAAAGGGGGTTGTGCACATGGTGTGCCTGCAAGGGTTTGCAACTGCCCTAAAAAATAAACCTTCTGTTGGGTTCAGCGGGCAGTACTCATCCAAGTGAATAGCGGCTGTGCCGCAACCACATGCAAAGCACATTGTTGTGGTTTGGTGGTGTGACATTTACGGTGTTAAAACAGGCAGGACTTCTCAGCCGGCAGAACACAATGGTTATTGCTGGTGCTGGCAGTAATCGCATGTAAAAAATTCAACAGGCTGGTTATACCCAAGCCAATCGATGGATCAACTTGAGTAGGATCAGCATACCCATAGATGGACCCGATCTCACCATGTAAATAGATACCAAACGTGTCATGCTTTAAACTTGCGCACGCAATTGGAATTGTGATTTGCTATACAGCGCTGCTGTAATTTAACTGACAATTGTGCGATCATGCAATACTGTACACAAATTAAATTTAGACCATATTTTTCACACAAAGAGGAACTTCCTTTTGGTAGTATTTGATCACCACTGGGCTTTTTCTTTTTTTCTTGCGCAATAAGCAAAAAAAAAAAAAAAAAAGAGCGTAAATTTTGAGAAAAAAAACAATGATTGTTACTTTTTGCTACAAAACATATCCCAATAAATAAATAAAAATTCCTCATAAATTTTGGGCAAAATGTATTCTGCATGTCTTTGGCAAAAAAATAAAATCCCAATAAGTATATATTGCGTGAAAATTGTTTACACCACAGATCTCTCTTCTATCCCTCGCTCCGACGATCGGTGGGTCCCAGCCAAGAATCATTGGCATGCGCCACCTACCCAGAAATGCAGAAAGGCCTGGTGCAGACAGTGAATTGGCTGATAAAAGCCCAGGCGCCAGGACACAATTTCCGGCATTTGTTGCGCCCTGAACTACATACATTAAAATTATTCATAGGCAGTGCTTTAAAAGCTTTTACATGTTACCAGTTACACAGGAGGGCTGGTGCTAGAATTATTGGTCTCAGCATACTTTATATGTGTGGTTCAAATTTCTGTCTACGTATACGTGCGGGAACATCCCTTGTGATAGCATGGGCCATGACAGGTCCACTAAGAGATCTGGGTTATTAGTAGAGGTCGACCGATATGTGTTTTACTCTGGCCGATGCCGATATTTGGAAATCGGGGCGGCCGATGGCCGATATGTATTGCCGATTTTGCGGCCGATTTTTTTTTTCCCTTTATCTCAAAAAACCTAGGGTGGAGAGGTGGGGAGGAGATAATTGTTTAGGTTGGAGAGGTGGGGTGCAGCCTATCAGTATCCATAAGTTCCACATCAGTGCCCACCAGTGCCACCTCATTATTGCAGACTATCAGTGCCCACCAGTGCCACCTCACCAGTGCATATGACATCAGTGCCAACCAGTGCATATCACATCAGTGCCCACCAGTGCATATCACATCAGTGCCAACCAGTGCATATCACATCAGTGCCCACCAGTGCATATCACATCAGTGCCCACCAGTGCATATCACATCAGTGCCAACCAGTGCATATCACATCAGTGCCCACCAGTGCATATCACATCAGTGCCCACCAGTGCATAGCACATCAGTGCCCACCAGTACAGCCCAATGTTATTCATTGCCACCTAATCAATGCCCACCAGCGGAGCGCTCCAGGCTCCGTTCCATCTCCTAGCCCAGCACAAAAAAGTTCCATTTGTCCCTGGCCCTGACGTGCTGCCCCGCCTCTGCCTACAATCTCCAGAATGCAGAGCGGGCCGGTAACAGCCAATCGGCGGCCGCCGCTGCCGACATCCTCCACTCTGAAAAAAAACGTCCCCTGACGTGCTGCGTGCCCTGCCTCTACCTACAAACCCCAGAATGCAGCGCGGGCCAGCAGTTACCGGCCCACGCTGCATTCTGGGGTTTGTAGGCAGAGGCAATGGCACGCAGCACGTCAGGGGACATTTTTTTACAGTGGAGGATGTCGGCAGCGGCGGCCGCCGATTGGCTGTTACCGGCTGCCGACTTCCTAAACTAAAAATAGAAAAAAAAAGTCAGTGGCGGGTGATCGAGCGAGCAAGCGGGCGGGCAGGCGGACAGATAATCGGCCTATTTTTGATAATAATCGGCCGATGCCGATATCTTCAAAAAGGCAAAATATTGGCCGATATATCGGTCGACCTCTAGTTATTAGACCACAAATCTCTCCTCTGCCCTCCAGAGCACCTGATCAAACAGAGATCGGTTGGATCAAATGCTGTAGAAGCCAGTAACAGCTTGTAAATAAACAAGCTGAAATCGGAACTGACTAAATCATATGTTGTTTCCGGCTTCTGATGGCAGAGAAGAGTGACAGGAACTTGTGGTCCCTTCCACTCTTCTAAGTGAATGTGATCTGAGTGGTCTTCATCAGTGCTGGGCTCCCTGATAGGATGGGTAACCCCAGTAAAGGCAGCGCAGGAAGGACCCCCCTTCTACCACCTGTGAAAGTGATTGAGCGGCTGTATAGCTGCTCGGATCACTTTTACCAAATCGGCTGCTGAAAAGTACAATACTATCAACAATAATATCACGGTTGTAACTTCAACCATAATCCTGGTCCAACCACTTTAACCTGAGGCCGTGCGCCCCCGCCGCGCGATCGCGACGGCCGGTAATTGAGGCCGCGGCTTTGTGAAGTGCCAAGCTTCCTTTTGTGACCTGCGCCATCTGGTGGTGACTGTTGGCATTACAAGTAAAACAGCATGTGTAATGTGTAATTTTTCACTGCCATCTCCTTCCCTCTAATTAGAACCCCCAAACATTATATATATTTTTTATTCTAACCCCCTAGCGAATAAAATGGCGATCGTTGCAATACTTTCTGTCACGCCGTATTTGCGCAGCGGCCTTACAAGCGCACTTTTTTGGGGAAAAAATACAAGTTTTTTAATTAAAAAATAAGACAACAGTAAAGTAATGTTACGCCGAGTAAATTGATACCCAACATGTCACGCTTCAAAATTGCGTCTGCTCGTGGAATGCCGACAAACTTTTACCCTTTAAAATCTCCATAGGCGACGTTTAAAAAATTCTACAGTTACAGAGGAGGTCTGGGCCTAGAATTATTGCTCTCGCTCTAACGATCGCGGCGATACCTCACATGTGTGGTTTGAATACCGTTTACATATGCGGGCGCTACTCACGTATGTGTTCGCTTCTGAGCGCGAGCTTGTCGGGACGGGGCGCATTTTCTGGCTCATAACTTTTTTAGCTGGCTCCTAGATTCCATGCAAATTTATCAAACCCTGCCTTGATCATTGCCCCCACCAGAGATACAGAGGGTTTCTCATTAGCTGTATAATATTTTCTCTCTCTCTCTCCTTCCCCATCTGCTACAATCAAGCTCATGTAGGAAAGAGAGGGGAGGGGTGAAGGAGCTAGGCCATCACAGACCATAATTAGACACTCCCAGAAGAGGCGGTGGCTATGACATGGCAGCAATTGACTCTTCCTGGAGTAGTCAAACTGTTCAACACATTACAAGTAAAAAAAAAAAAAAAAAAAAGAAACAATCTTCTGTACTTTCACCTGCATTTTCTTTAAACACATTCTAAGCTATGGATCTAAAACAAGTAGACAGATCTGGAAAGTCAGCTTCTCAAATTATTGATGCCGTCGGATCGACATGCCTGAGAGACAAATACCATTTAAGGGAGGTTAAGCAATTGCTGCTCGGGTGTTTATAATGACAGGTTTCCTCTGTCAGACCTATCCGTCCAACATTTTCAATTAGTAAACCTTCCAAAAAGATCGCCATCTACTGCTGCTTCTGAATAAACCCCTTATACCCAAAATAAAGAGAAAAAAAAAAAATAGGCTACACTTTAAACATTTTTACAGGTTACCAGTTTAAAGTTAAAGCGGAGGTCCACCCATTTTTTTTTTTTTTTTAAAGCCAGCAGCTACAAATACGGCAGCTGCTGAATTTTAAAAAAATAGACACTTACCTGTCCAGCACGCCTGTGATGTCAGCAGACGAGGCTAAGCAATCGCTCGTGCCTCGGCTGTTCCGGCCGCCATCCTCGGTGAGGGAATCAGGTCTTGAAGCCTTGTGGCTTCACTGTCCGATTCCCTACTGCGCATGTGCGAGGATCGCGGCACACCGTCACTGGTCCCCGCTCTCTCCAGGGAACAGTGTTTCCCAGAAGATAGTGAGGGTGTGACATCACGAGGCTGGACTCCCCGCAGGAGTCAGAACCCGGAAGTGGTGCAAATACCTGTCTCAGACAGGTATCTGTCCCCCCTCCCCACTTTTTGTGTGAACCTCCGCTTTAAAGAGGAGGTCTTGTGCAGGTGAGGTACGTTCGTGACGGACCCCTGATGAAGTCACGTGACGCAACGCATCTAGACGTGACCGGAAGTGACTTGCGACCGGATTTTTCGTGACTCGCGTTTTTAAACTTATGCCTGTAAGCAGTTTTCGTTTTTTTAAATAAATTCTCTATTTTAACGTACTTCACGATGGGAGCTTCTATTCTTCCGTTTCCTCCCTGCTGATCCCTGCATTCCATGGCGAGCCTCCATTTTGTTGGAGACCAGAAGTTACACTGTAGATACCAGGACGCCGCAGCATCTAGGATCCATCAAGTTTGGCTGCAGTTACTTCATGCTTTAGACCTACAAGGGGGAGGTAAGCGCTCTGTGAGCCCACCATCTAAGAAGACCTACCTGTGAAACATTTGTGTGTTGCATTTGGCAGCACTGGCTTGACTGCTATTGGACACTTATTACTCTGTGTTTTTTCACAGATTGTTTTAGTTGTTAGTACTTATAAAGTTTTAGTACTCATTTAGGTTTGACCACTTTATGCATATTCCTCCACGGTTTGTATTCGTTTTGGCACGGTTGTGTCACTTATATATCTTTTATTAGATTCGGTATAATAATACTTTTTTGTTCACAATTTAGTGCATTTAGGATTGCGCTCATCACCTGCTCTTCTTGTTTCAATTTATTTGTTAGTGTTTGTACGCATTTAGATTTGAGCAGCACCCTATGTGATTGAACACATTTCCTAGTTTTGATTTCTCTTTATTCATTTTGGCTTGCGCAAAAGACACCATTTTATTTGATACCTCACCTATGGTTCGAACACTGTGTACATATGCAGACGCAACCTATGAGGGGATGGGAGGGTTTTAAAAAAATATATATATATATTTTTTTATTATTAATTTATACTCTTTAATTACTATTTTTTAAACACTTTGATTCTTATTACAGGAAATGTAAAGATCCCCTGTAATAGGAATAAGGCATGACCAGTCCTCTTTATGGAGACATCTGGGGTCAGTAAGACCCCCTCTACCTTGAAAGCATGAGATAAAAAAAAACTGTCAGTGTCTACATCTGCCATCGAGGGAAGTGACTTCATGACATCGCATCTGGCCTTTCAGGGTCATACAGATGGCTGGTCCCTGGACATCTTTATGGTAATCTAGCCCCCCTGCCTGTAAGAGCAATCCAGCGGCTGAATAGCTGCTAGGGCAGCTTTTACATTACAGGGAATTGCCAGCTCAAAACAAAGATATCTGAATGAAGCCTGCAGGCATCATTCAGACATCGCCACTTCAACCTAGGGATGTGGTTAAAACTTTTTTTACAGCATGTTTCCCGCAAATGTCACTCCACCATTGTGTTCACACATCACAGACATGGGTGCATGGCTCATTTTCATTGTGATCACCACCAGATATGTCAGGGGCGGTGCAGAAGGTGTGGCCAGAACAAATACAGTTGCTGTGCTGTGGCTTACCGTTGTCAGCCTACAAAAGCAAGCCTACTGCACAGTGCCATTACAAGCCACTGAGAGCCTGAGCCAGCCGCTCCCGCCCCCCTCAGCGCTCCAGTAAGCGCACATGGGGGGGGGTACAGAGCAGACATCGGTACACGACAGTCACCAGCTCTTTGCTCCTGGAGCTCTGAGAACTTAGCGATCAGCAGTGTTTGATCGCTCAGTTCGCAGTCTTCGAGAGATTCATGCTGCATCCAAATAGGCAAGCATGATAATAAAATTTTTTAAAAAATGTAATTCCCATACTTCTCTTTTAAGGTCAACAGAGGCTGCCTACGGTTTCCGCTGCCAATATAAATGGAGAGGGGGAGCCGATTATTGGGCAACTGGACGTAGAAAGGGGGGCTGTGATGTATAGGAGACCCTGGTATAAAAGGGGGGCTGTGATATATAGGGGACCCTGGTATAAAAGGGGGGCTGTGATATATAGGGGACCCTAGTATAAAAGGGGGGATGTGATGTATAGGGGACCCTGGTATAAAAGGGGGACTGTGATGTATAGGGGAACCTGGTATAAAGGGGGGGGATGTGATGTATAGGGGACCCTGGTATAAAAGGGGGGCTGTGATGTATAGGGGACCCTGGTATAAAAGGGGGACTGTGATGTATAGGGGACCCTGGTATAAAAGGGGGCTGTGATGTATAGGGGAACCTGGTATAAAAGGGGGCTGTGATGTATAGGGGACCCTGGTATAAAAGGGGGCTGTGATGTATAGGGGACCCTGGTATAAAAGGGGGGCTGTGATGTATAGGGGACCCTGGTGTATAGTGGACACTGATGTATGTGGGACCCTGGATAAAAGGGGACTGTGATGTATAGGGGAACCTGGTATAAAAGGGGGACTGTGATGTATAAGGGACCCCGATGCAGCACTCCTACAGATCCCTGGTGTAAAAGGATGTAGACCCTGCTACTTTCCTGATCAGAACACAGAGAGTGAAGCAGGTGATTATAATGACACACACCCTCCCATTCAGGAGTCAGTGTGCACAGGACATGGGGAAACACACAGCGATATTGTCATAGTAACACAAGACAGGACTCCGCTACAAATAGTGATCTAATAATCCTTGGACTATACATTGATCACTGATTATATTTTTGGGATCAGACTTTGTAGGGCAAAGCCCTGGTCCCTCCCTGTATTGTGTCTTAGTGATTGATCAATGTCCATCCTCCATAGATGACTAGGACAGTGTGATGGAGGCCAGTCACTGACACCGTACAATGTATGTGCTCTGATCATCTCTCCCCAATAGGGAACATCTGCCCCCATCACACACCCTCCCTCCCTCCAACTCCACCCAACAGATGTTCTCCAGACTGACACACCACCGCCGTGCCTACTCAGCACTTCCTCCTCCGCCATGGTACCCCCCAATTCTCCTCACCCTCACCACCCACAACTACCAACCCCGGGAGGTACCGTCCCGCTACCGGCCTTACCGTTCTCCGCGGAGCCGCCTCTCCCTTCTCTTCTTTCTGCCCGCTTCCGCTCCGCCCCGGGGCAGATCCTCCCGCGAGACTTCCGGGGCGACGTCAGATCCCGCGGCCGTAGCAGCGTATGGCGTCATTGCGTTAGGGGTCGGGGAATGAAGCCGATGTGCGGCCATGTTATGTGTGGGCAAGATTGGCACTTCGTATATAGACCCTGATCTCCGTCCATTCATCACACCATTATCTATTATGGGTGTGAGGGAAATATGTAATCTACAATGTTATGCTCAATCCCTGAACTTCATTTATCACATTGTCACATAAGAACACACAAGGGATGTAAATGAGACAGGCCTCTAAGATAAGGTGACCAGACATTCCCAGTTTCAGGGGACAGTCCCCTGATTGAGGACACTGTCCCCGGACCAAGTCTGTCCCTGGTTTTGTCCCCAGATTGGATTTAATAGGGGGCAGGGGTAATTTCAAAGACAATCAGTGCAGAATTAAAATAAAAACTAGTGAAGAACTACAGGTCCCAGGACGTACCGGTAAAAACCATGGAGGGGGGGTCACAATTTTTTTTTTATAAAAAGTTATCTTTTTTTAGGAAGATAACTTTTTGACGGCAGGACCATGGATACATCCACAGTCCTGTGAGGTGAGGAGACACGGATATGTGTTCCCAGTACTACAGAGGAACAGACATGGGTCTCCTCCCCTTGTGAGTCCCCTCCCCCTACAGATAAAATCACTCACTAGGCAACATATTTAACCCCCTGGTGTGAACCCCTTCCCTGCCAGTCACATTTAGACAGTAATGAGTGCAGTTTTATAGCATGTTTTTTTATAGCGCAAAAAAATAAATGATCCAATAGCACTAAAAGAAAGGTGTATTTGGGTGTAAAAAAAGGAGGTGAATTTTGTTTGTGAGCCACGTGGCCCGAGCGTGCGAATTGTTGTTGTGCGTATTTTTGTTGTGAAAAGGTGTGATTTAGTAGTATTTTGTGGAAGTATTGTGAATTTGGGCAAAAAAAAAAAAAAGGGTAGATTTGAGGTTTAAAATGGGGGAGAGATGGCCACGTCAAGTGACGCTGGGCCCCATGGACCGTCCGGGGGTTGAACCCAGAGTGTGGCGCATGGAGGGCAGGCACCATACCGCAGAACCATAACCTCTCCAAGAATATGACAGTGCTCCGGGTAATTATGACATGTTATTCTACAGCGAGTCTGTTTTATGTATACATAGTAGGGTGAGCAGACATCCCCAGTTTCAGGGGACAGTCCCCTGATTGAGGACACTGTCCCCGGACCAAGTCTGTCCCTGGTTTTGTCCCCAGATTGGATTTAATAGGGGGCAGGGGTAATTTCAAAGACAATCAGTGCAGAATTAAAATAAAAACTAGTGAAGAACTACAGGTCCCAGGACGTACCGGTAAAAACCATGGAGGGGGGGGGGGGGGTCACAATTTTTTTTTTATAAAAAGTTATCTTTTTTTAGGAAGGGGGGGGGGGTGTCCCTGAATGGCAGTTTGTAAATGTGGTCACCCTAGTCATATGACGCGAACAGGATAACAGAGACGGCGAGGGGCGCGCAGTGTGGCGAACGGAGGTGCGGTGTGTTACTCCAATCGTGGTATGGAGCCTCTGACAGAGGCTTCTTACCACATGATCAGCTGTGACCAATCACAGCTGATCATCGCGTGAACCAGGAAGTGCCATTTACCGGCTTTCCTCCGTTTACGCTGACAGGGAGAGTTGATCTGCGGCTCTCCCTTTTAGGGGGGGGGGGGGGTCTGTGTTGATAATCAGGACATTGATTATCAGCACAGCAGGCCTAGGGTGACCACGTGTCCCGGATTGCCCGGGACAGTCCCGCATTCTGCAGGTCTGTCCCGGGCACCTTCACTCTGGGACAATACAGTGTCCCGGAATGAAACTGACACAGGTCCCAGCATCAACCCCTCAGAGCTTAAGATGTAACACCCCCCCAAACTAGTGAAGAACTACAGGTCCCAGCATAGATCTGTGAAATCTATGGGGTCACACCCTTAGATCTCATGGGTTCATGCTGGGAGATTCAAAATTGAGGGGGATGGGGGTCACATCTTTAGATATCATCGGTTCATGCTGGGATTTATAGTCCTTTACTTTAGGGGGGTGTGACCTCCCCAAAGTTAAGGACTACAGGTTCCAGCATGACCCCCCCCCCCCAGAGCTGAAGATGTGAGACCCCCTGCCCCCCAAAGAGTGAAGAACTACAGGTCCCAGCATACACCTGTGAAATCTATGAGATCACACCCTTAGATCTCAGGGGTTTCATGCTGGGTGTTGTAGTCCTTCAAATTGGGGGGGGGGGGGGTCACATCTTTGTATTTTAGGAGTTCATGCTGGGACTCGTAATCCTTCACTTTTGGGGGGAATGTGACCCCCAAAAGTGAAGGACTACAGGTCCCACCATGAACCCCTCAGAGCTGAAGATGCGACCCCCCCCAACTAGTGAAGAACTACAGGTCCCAGGATGAACCGGTAAAAACCATGGGGGGGGGGGGGGTCACAATGTTTTTTTATAAAAGGTTATCTTTTTTTTAGAAAGGGGGGGGGTGTCCCTGTATGGCAGTTTGGAAATGTGGTCACCCTAACTATAAGTCATGGATACAAACATGTGGAAAAGGCCTCTGAAAAACCCATCTACGCTTGCACCGACACCAGACCTTGCTGGCCCTCTGAAAAGTGATCGCTCTTCAGAGGGCAGGTGACAGGTAGATAGGAGACAAAGAAAGGCGATTGCAGAAAAATTACCCTGTGGTCCATGGAGTATGCCCCCCCCCCTTCTTTTTTTTTTTGTCGACATGTCACCACCTCTTTTAGGCACTTTCCTACCCGCCCATTGTCATATGACGTCCACAGATGGCATCTCCCTGGGCTTCCCGGCCGCCTGGGGGGGTGGGCGCGGCATCGCTCTGGACCCGGTGTCCGGCGGGCGCGATGTCCGCCGGGCACCCACCTGCCATTGCCCACAATGACGGCAGGACCATGGATACATCCACAGTCCTGTGAGGTGAGGAGACACGGATATGTGTTCCCAGTACTACAGAGGAACAGACATGGGTCTCCTCCCCTTGTGAGTCCCCTCCCCCTACAGATAAAATCACTCACTAGGCAACATATTTAACCCCCTGGTGTGAACCCCTTCCCTGCCAGTCACATTTAGACAGTAATGAGTGCAGTTTTATAGCATGTTTTTTTATAGCGCAAAAAAATAAATGATCCAATAGCACTAAAAGAAAGGTGTATTTGGGTGTAAAAAAAGGAGGTGAATTTTGTTTGTGAGCCACGTGGCCCGAGCGTGCGAATTGTTGTTGTGCGTATTTTTGTTGTGAAAAGGTGTGATTTAGTAGTATTTTGTGGAAGTATTGTGAATTTGGGCAAAAAAAAAAAAAAGGGTAGATTTGAGGTTTAAAATGGGGGAGAGATGGCCACGTCAAGTGACGCTGGGCCCCATGGACCGTCCGGGGGTTGAACCCAGAGTGTGGCGCATGGAGGGCAGGCACCATACCGCAGAACCATAACCTCTCCAAGAATATGACAGTGCTCCGGGTAATTATGACATGTTATTCTACAGCGAGTCTGTTTTATGTATACATAGTAGGGTGAGCAGACATCCCCAGTTTCAGGGGACAGTCCCCTGATTGAGGACACTGTCCCCGGACCAAGTCTGTCCCTGGTTTTGTCCCCAGATTGGATTTAATAGGGGGCAGGGGTAATTTCAAAGACAATCAGTGCAGAATTAAAATAAAAACTAGTGAAGAACTACAGGTCCCAGGACGTACCGGTAAAAACCATGGAGGGGGGGTCACAATTTTTTTTTTATAAAAAGTTATCTTTTTTTAGGAAGGGGGGGTGTCCCTGAATGGCAGTTTGTAAATGTGGTCACCCTAGTCATATGACGCGAACAGGATAACAGAGACGGCGAGGGGCGCGCAGTGTGGCGAACGGAGGTGCGGTGTGTTACTCCAATCGTGGTATGGAGCCTCTGACAGAGGCTTCTTACCACATGATCAGCTGTGACCAATCACAGCTGATCATCGCGTGAACCAGGAAGTGCCATTTACCGGCTTTCCTCCGTTTACGCTGACAGGGAGAGTTGATCTGCGGCTCTCCCTTTTAGGGGGGGGGGGGGGTCTGTGTTGATAATCAGGACATTGATTATCAGCACAGCAGGCCTAGGGTGACCACGTGTCCCGGATTGCCCGGGACAGTCCCGCATTCTGCAGGTCTGTCCCGGGCACCTTCACTCTGGGACAATACAGTGTCCCGGAATGAAACTGACACAGGTCCCAGCATCAACCCCTCAGAGCTTAAGATGTAACACCCCCCCAAACTAGTGAAGAACTACAGGTCCCAGCATAGATCTGTGAAATCTATGGGGTCACACCCTTAGATCTCATGGGTTCATGCTGGGAGATTCAAAATTTAGGGGGATGGGGGTCACATCTTTAGATATCATCGGTTCATGCTGGGATTTATAGTCCTTTACTTTAGGGGGGTGTGACCTCCCCAAAGTTAAGGACTACAGGTTCCAGCATGACCCCCCCCCCCCCCCAGCTGAAGATGTGAGACCCCCTGCCCCCCAAAGAGTGAAGAACTACAGGTCCCAGCATACACCTGTGAAATCTATGAGATCACACCCTTAGATCTCAGGGGTTTCATGCTGGGTGTTGTAGTCCTTCAAATTGGGGGGGGGGGGGTCACATCTTTGTATTTTAGGAGTTCATGCTGGGACTCGTAATCCTTCACTTTTGGGGGGAATGTGACCCCCAAAAGTGAAGGACTACAGGTCCCACCATGAACCCCTCAGAGCTGAAGATGCGACCCCCCCAACTAGTGAAGAACTACAGGTCCCAGGATGAACCGGTAAAAACCATGGGGGGGGGGGGGGCACAATGTTTTTTTATAAAAGGTTATCTTTTTTTTAGAAAGGGGGGGGGGGTGTCCCTGTATGGCAGTTTGGAAATGTGGTCACCCTAACTATAAGTCATGGATACAAACATGTGGAAAAGGCCTCTGAAAAACCCATCTACGCTTGCACCGACACCAGACCTTGCTGGCCCTCTGAAAAGTGATCGCTCTTCAGAGGGCAGGTGACAGGTAGATAGGAGACAAAGAAAGGCGATTGCAGAAAAATTACCCTGTGGTCCATGGAGTATGCCCCCCCCCCCTTCTTTTTTTTTTTGTCGACATGTCACCACCTCTTTTAGGCACTTTCCTACCCGCCCATTGTCATATGACGTCCACAGATGGCATCTCCCTGGGCTTCCCGGCCGCCTGGGGGGGTGGGCGCGGCATCGCTCGGGACCCGGTGTCCGGCGGGCGCGATGTCCGCCGGGCACCCACCTGCCATTGCCCACAATGACGGCAGGACCATGGATACATCCACAGTCCTGTGAGGTGAGGAGACACGGATATGTGTTCCCAGTACTACAGAGGAACAGACATGGGTCTCCTCCCCTTGTGAGTCCCCTCCCCCTACAGATAAAATCACTCACTAGGCAACATATTTAACCCCCTGGTGTGAACCCCTTCCCTGCCAGTCACATTTAGACAGTAATGAGTGCAGTTTTATAGCATGTTTTTTTATAGCGCAAAAAAATAAATGATCCAATAGCACTAAAAGAAAGGTGTATTTGGGTGTAAAAAAAGGAGGTGAATTTTGTTTGTGAGCCACGTGGCCCGAGCGTGCGAATTGTTGTTGTGCGTATTTTTGTTGTGAAAAGGTGTGATTTAGTAGTATTTTGTGGAAGTATTGTGAATTTGGGCAAAAAAAAAAAAAAGGGTAGATTTGAGGTTTAAAATGGGGGAGAGATGGCCACGTCAAGTGACGCTGGGCCCCATGGACCGTCCGGGGGTTGAACCCAGAGTGTGGCGCATGGAGGGCAGGCACCATACCGCAGAACCATAACCTCTCCAAGAATATGACAGTGCTCCGGGTAATTATGACATGTTATTCTACAGCGAGTCTGTTTTATGTATACATAGTAGGGTGAGCAGACATCCCCAGTTTCAGGGGACAGTCCCCTGATTGAGGACACTGTCCCCGGACCAAGTCTGTCCCTGGTTTTGTCCCCAGATTGGATTTAATAGGGGGCAGGGGTAATTTCAAAGACAATCAGTGCAGAATTAAAATAAAAACTAGTGAAGAACTACAGGTCCCAGGATGTACCGGTAAAAACCATGGAGGGGGGGGGGGGGTCACAATTTTTTTTTTATAAAAAGTTATCTTTTTTTAGGAAGGGGGGGGGGGTGTCCCTGAATGGCAGTTTGTAAATGTGGTCACCCTAGTCATATGACGCGAACAGGATAACAGAGACGGCGAGGGGCGCGCAGTGTGGCGAACGGAGGTGCGGTGTGTTACTCCAATCGTGGTATGGAGCCTCTGACAGAGGCTTCTTACCACATGATCAGCTGTGACCAATCACAGCTGATCATCGCGTGAACCAGGAAGTGCCATTTACCGGCTTTCCTCCGTTTACGCTGACAGGGAGAGTTGATCTGCGGCTCTCCCTTTTAGGGGGGGGGGGGGGGGTCTGTGTTGATAATCAGGACATTGATTATCAGCACAGCAGGCCTAGGGTGACCACGTGTCCCGGATTGCCCGGGACAGTCCCGCATTCTGCAGGTCTGTCCCGGGCACCTTCACTCTGGGACAATACAGTGTCCCGGAATGAAACTGACACAGGTCCCAGCATCAACCCCTCAGAGCTTAAGATGTAACACCCCCCCAAACTAGTGAAGAACTACAGGTCCCAGCATAGATCTGTGAAATCTATGGGGTCACACCCTTAGATCTCATGGGTTCATGCTGGGAGATTCAAAATTTAGGGGGATGGGGGTCACATCTTTAGATATCATCGGTTCATGCTGGGATTTATAGTCCTTTACTTTAGGGGGGTGTGACCTC